>NW_027489547.1:0-5000 GCF_050948215.1 Halictus rubicundus
TGATATATATTGTTAGAAACCGTCTATATTACAGTGATATCACGTCGAAAATCGTCTAGGACCGATACGGAAAAAGTTTCCTCTTAGCGGTGGGACTTAGAAAAATTTCCAGAGTTTTGTCGACGGAGTAGCACATCCGTCCATTATTTGCTAATAACTCGATAAATAATAATTGTAGCGAGTTTGGTGTTATGATATATATTGTTAGAAACCGTCTATATTACAGTGATATCACGTCGAAAATCGTCTAGGACCGATAGGGAAAAAGTTTCCTCTTAGCGGTGGGACTTAGAAAAATTTTCGTCGAACGTCCGACGGAGTAGTACATCCGTCCATTATTTGCTAATAACTCGATAAATAATAATTGTAGCGAGTTTGGTGTTATGATATATATTGTTAGAAACCGTCTATATTACAGTGATATCACGTCGAAAATCGTCTAGGACCGATACGGAAAAAGTTTCCTCTTAGCGGTGGGACTTAGAAAAATTTTCGTCGAACGTCCGACGGAGTAGTACATCCGTCCATTATTTGCTAATAACTCGATAAATAATAATTGTAGCGAGTTTGGTGTTATGATATATATTGTTAGAAACCGTCTATATTACAGTGATATCACGTCGAAAATCGTCTAGGACCGATAGGGAAAAAGTTTCCTCTTGGCGGTGGGACTTAGAAAAATTTTCGTCGAACGTCCGACGGAGTAGCACATCCGTCCATTATTTGCTAATAACTCGATAAATAATAATTGTAGCGAGTTTGGTGTTATGATACATATTGTTAGAAACCGTCTATATTACAGTGATATCACGTCGAAAATCGTCTAGGACCGATACGGAAAAAGTTTCCTCTTAGCGGTGGGACTTAGAAAAATTTCCAGAGTTTTGTCGACGGAGTAGCACATCCGTCCATTATTTGCTAATAACTCGATAAATAATAATTGTAGCGAGTTTGGTGTTATGACATATATTGTTAGAAACCGTCTATATTACAGTGATATCACGTCGAAAATCGTCTAGGACCGATAGGGAAAAAGTTTCCTCTTGGCGGTGGGACTTAGAAAAATTTCCAGAGTTTTGTCGACGGAGTAGCACATCCGTCCATTATTTGCTAATAACTCGATAAATAATAATTGTAGCGAGTTTGGTGTTATGATATATATTGTTAGAAACCGTCTATATTACAGTGATATCACGTCGAAAATCGTCTAGGACCGATAGGGAAAAAGTTTCCTCTTGGCGGTGGGACTTGGAAAAATTTCCAGAGTTTTGTCGACGGAGTAGCACATCCGTCCATTATTTGCTAATAACTCGATAAATAATAATTGTAGCGAGTTTGGTGTTATGATATATATTGTTAGAAACCGTCTATATTACAGTGATATCACGTCGAAAATCGTCTAGGACCGATAGGGAAAAAGTTTCCTCTTGGCGGTGGGACTTAGAAAAATTTTCGTCGAACGTCCGACGGAGTAGCACATCCGTCCATTATTTGCTAATAACTCGATAAATAATAATTGTAGCGAGTTTGGTGTTATGATATATATTGTTAGAAACCGTCTATATTACAGTGATATCACGTCGAAAATCGTCTAGGACCGATAGGGAAAAAGTTTCCTCTTGGCGGTGGGACTTAGAAAAATTTCCAGAGTTTTGTCGACGGAGTAGCACATCCGTCCATTATTTGCTAATAACTCGATAAATAATAATTGTAGCGAGTTTGGTGTTATGATATATATTGTTAGAAACCGTCTATATTACAGTGATATCACGTCGAAAATCGTCTAGGACCGATAGGGAAAAAGTTTCCTCTTGGCGGTGGGACTTAGAAAAATTTCCAGAGTTTTGTCGACGGAGTAGCACATCCGTCCATTATTTGCTAATAACTCGATAAATAATAATTGTAGCGAGTTTGGTGTTATGATATATATTGTTAGAAACCGTCTATATTACAGTGATATCACGTCGAAAATCGTCTAGGACCGATAGGGAAAAAGTTTCCTCTTGGCGGTGGGACTTAGAAAAATTTTCGTCGAACGTCCGACGGAGTAGTACATCCGTCCATTATTTGCTAATAACTCGATAAATAATAATTGTAGCGAGTTTGGTGTTATGATATATATTGTTAGAAACCGTCTATATTACAGTGATATCACGTCGAAAATCGTCTAGGACCGATAGGGAAAAAGTTTCCTCTTGGCGGTGGGACTTAGAAAAATTTCCAGAGTTTTGTCGACGGAGTAGCACATCCGTCCATTATTTGCTAATAACTCGATAAATAATAATTGTAGCGAGTTTGGTGTTATGATATATATTGTTAGAAACCGTCTATATTACAGTGATATCACGTCGAAAATCGTCTAGGACCGATAGGGAAAAAGTTTCCTCTTGGCGGTGGGACTTAGAAAAATTTTCGTCGAACGTCCGACGGAGTAGCACATCCGTCCATTATTTGCTAATAACTCGATAAATAATAATTGTAGCGAGTTTGGTGTTATGATATATATTGTTAGAAACCGTCTATATTACAGTGATATCACGTCGAAAATCGTCTAGGACCGATAGGGAAAAAGTTTCCTCTTGGCGGTGGGACTTGGAAAAATTTCCAGAGTTTTGTCGACGGAGTAGCACATCCGTCCATTATTTGCTAATAACTCGATAAATAATAATTGTAGCGAGTTTGGTGTTATGATATATATTGTTAGAAACCGTCTATATTACAGTGATATCACGTCGAAAATCGTCTAGGACCGATAGGGAAAAAGTTTCCTCTTGGCGGTGGGACTTAGAAAAATTTTCGTCGAACGTCCGACGGAGTAGCACATCCGTCCATTATTTGCTAATAACTCGATAAATAATAATTGTAGCGAGTTTGGTGTTATGATATATATTGTTAGAAACCGTCTATATTACAGTGATATCACGTCGAAAATCGTCTAGGACCGATAGGGAAAAAGTTTCCTCTTGGCGGTGGGACTTAGAAAAATTTCCAGAGTTTTGTCGACGGAGTAGCACATCCGTCCATTATTTGCTAATAACTCGATAAATAATAATTGTAGCGAGTTTGGTGTTATGATATATATTGTTAGAAACCGTCTATATTACAGTGATATCACGTCGAAAATCGTCTAGGACCGATAGGGAAAAAGTTTCCTCTTGGCGGTGGGACTTAGAAAAATTTCCAGAGTTTTGTCGACGGAGTAGCACATCCGTCCATTATTTGCTAATAACTCGATAAATAATAATTGTAGCGAGTTTGGTGTTATGATATATATTGTTAGAAACCGTCTATATTACAGTGATATCACGTCGAAAATCGTCTAGGACCGATAGGGAAAAAGTTTCCTCTTGGCGGTGGGACTTAGAAAAATTTTCGTCGAACGTCCGACGGAGTAGTACATCCGTCCATTATTTGCTAATAACTCGATAAATAATAATTGTAGCGAGTTTGGTGTTATGATATATATTGTTAGAAACCGTCTATATTACAGTGATATCACGTCGAAAATCGTCTAGGACCGATAGGGAAAAAGTTTCCTCTTGGCGGTGGGACTTAGAAAAATTTCCAGAGTTTTGTCGACGGAGTAGCACATCCGTCCATTATTTGCTAATAACTCGATAAATAATAATTGTAGCGAGTTTGGTGTTATGATATATATTGTTAGAAACCGTCTATATTACAGTGATATCACGTCGAAAATCGTCTAGGACCGATAGGGAAAAAGTTTCCTCTTGGCGGTGGGACTTAGAAAAATTTTCGTCGAACGTCCGACGGAGTAGCACATCCGTCCATTATTTGCTAATAACTCGATAAATAATAATTGTAGCGAGTTTGGTGTTATGATATATATTGTTAGAAACCGTCTATATTACAGTGATATCACGTCGAAAATCGTCTAGGACCGATAGGGAAAAAGTTTCCTCTTGGCGGTGGGACTTGGAAAAATTTCCAGAGTTTTGTCGACGGAGTAGCACATCCGTCCATTATTTGCTAATAACTCGATAAATAATAATTGTAGCGAGTTTGGTGTTATGATATATATTGTTAGAAACCGTCTATATTACAGTGATATCACGTCGAAAATCGTCTAGGACCGATAGGGAAAAAGTTTCCTCTTGGCGGTGGGACTTAGAAAAATTTTCGTCGAACGTCCGACGGAGTAGCACATCCGTCCATTATTTGCTAATAACTCGATAAATAATAATTGTAGCGAGTTTGGTGTTATGATATATATTGTTAGAAACCGTCTATATTACAGTGATATCACGTCGAAAATCGTCTAGGACCGATAGGGAAAAAGTTTCCTCTTGGCGGTGGGACTTAGAAAAATTTCCAGAGTTTTGTCGACGGAGTAGCACATCCGTCCATTATTTGCTAATAACTCGATAAATAATAATTGTAGCGAGTTTGGTGTTATGATATATATTGTTAGAAACCGTCTATATTACAGTGATATCACGTCGAAAATCGTCTAGGACCGATAGGGAAAAAGTTTCCTCTTGGCGGTGGGACTTAGAAAAATTTCCAGAGTTTTGTCGACGGAGTAGCACATCCGTCCATTATTTGCTAATAACTCGATAAATAATAATTGTAGCGAGTTTGGTGTTATGATATATATTGTTAGAAACCGTCTATATTACAGTGATATCACGTCGAAAATCGTCTAGGACCGATAGGGAAAAAGTTTCCTCTTGGCGGTGGGACTTAGAAAAATTTTCGTCGAACGTCCGACGGAGTAGCACATCCGTCCATTATTTGCTAATAACTCGATAAATAATAATTGTAGCGAGTTTGGTGTTATGATATATATTGTTAGAAACCGTCTATATTACAGTGATATCACGTCGAAAATCGTCTAGGACCGATAGGGAAAAAGTTTCCTCTTGGCGGTGGGACTTAGAAAAATTTCCAGAGTTTTGTCGACGGAGTAGCACATCCGTCCATTATTTGCTAATAACTCGATAAATAATAATTGTAGCGAGTTTGGTGTTATGATATAT
>NW_027489547.1:10000-12500 GCF_050948215.1 Halictus rubicundus
TTCGTTGACGAACACGTATATTCGAGAGGACCGGCTGCGTAGCTCGCGTAAAGCTGTGTGCGATTCTGACACTCTACTCTCTGTGTGGCGATAATACAGTGCACAAGAGCTTGGGACGAACGATCGCGCACGGCCAGAGCCGGCTGTGAAGTCCGCTAGTATCGAATAATCTTTCTCCGTGCACAATTGGAAATGTGTTTCGAGAGGACCGGCTGCGTAGCTCGCGTAAAGCTGTGTGCGATTCTGACACTCTACTCTCTGTGTGGCGATAATACAGTGCACAAGAGCTTGGGACGAACGATCGCGCACGGCCAGAGCCGGCTGTGAAGTCCGCTAGTATCGAATAATCGTTCTCCGTGCACAATTGGAAATGTGTTTCGAGAGGACCGGCTGCGTAGCTCGCGTAAAGCTGTGTGCGATTCTGACACTCTACTCTCTGTGTGGCGATAATACAGTGCACAAGAGCTTGGGACGAACGATCGCGCACGGCCAGAGCCGGCTGTGAAGTCCGCTAGTTATCGAGTTCATTCTCCAATAAGAGAGAGGAGGAGGAGAAGTGTCGGGATCCAGTATCGGGTTGTCTATGATCCCCGTCGTTTTCTGAATTCTCCTCCTGTGTTTTCCACTTTAAAGGTTTTTCAATGTATTTTCCGCCCGGCCGTCGGATACGTGTGCGCATTGCAATCGCGTACTCGCGACGGTTTCCGTTTCTACGGACGATCGTGTGTCGTCCTTAAAAACGACGCCTGAATCTCCTTCGCGCGCTGGTTGGAGCTTTCAGGTATCGGCGTTCTTATGAACCGCAGAACAAGAGACATAATTATATATTGATTATAAATCAAATTATACGATTACCCTGAACGGTGGATCACTTGGCTCGTGGGTCGATGAAGAACGCAGCTAATTGCGCGTCAACGTGTGAACTGCAGGACACATGAACATCGACATTTCGAACGCACATTGCGGTCCACGGATACAATTCCTGGACCACGCCTGGCTGAGGGTCGTTTACGTAACCAAATACTGCTTGCGTTGCTCTTGTAAGTCCCCGCCGTCGCTTACCTCTCCATGTCGAATTTTGTGGAGGGCGCAAAGAGCGTTTCTGAGTCGGGTTGCAAAGATGCTACGTACGAGCGAACGATGGACGTTTCGTCGGCGTTTGACGCGGTTCTGTGAAAATTGCAAATTTTACATTGCGTCTAACGGTTTCGTGAGAAGAAGGAAATAGGAATGGGTATCGCATTCGGACTTGCGTGAGTGTTTTGCGGCGTCGTGAGTCGTATTTTCAATACGACCGCCCGTGAACACCGCTCCGACGATCGAAATCTCTCTCTCCTCTCTCTGGAACGATTCGCATTGCGGAAGAAGCGTTTCACTCTCGAACATTTTACGCGCTCCCGACGTCGTCTGAAATGATGCGTATACGAAAGGTATAAGAGTCTCAAGAGACTACAGTGAATGGACACAAATAAAGAAAGAGATACCGGACACCCGTGTAAAATCTGTGTGCGCAACTGTGGCGTGCAACGTAAGCCCCAGGGAGATATATAAAATAAAATACGTCTGTGCGTGGATGTGTCTCTCTACACATAATTGCGGCGGAGGGTCGTCGTTGCCAGCGACTTCGACAAACATATTCTTAGAGTTCGCGAGACAGTGGTCTCTCGTTCTACGAACGCTTTGATGACTGATGGACATAGCAACATTTGGCATTGTGCGGGATGCGCACGCGTACTTGTATCGGGTCGAATAATTTCCCCGTCGTCGCGTGTCCTCGCTAATCCGTTGCGGATTCCATCGCCACGTTCGTTGAATTGAATGACGACCGAGATCTCGTGTCTCTTTGGTTTGATCGATGATATCGCGTCGTGCAGCGTTTCTGTACCCCCGTGTGTCTAGTGTAGTAGAGAAACCCCACCGGGTGTTGAAAATATATATATATATACTCCTCTATGGAGTGGCTTTCGAACATCGTTGTCACCACAACGTGTTGTCACGCAGAGCACGAGAAGGTGAAGGTGAAAACAAACCTTTGTCGGTCGCCCCATGTCTTTTTTTCTTCATTGTCGATCGCGAGACCGCGCGATCTGTCGGTCGTCCAGTCCCCGGAAGTTCTTTTCGACGGACGTTAAAGTTAACCGGCCGATCGTCTAGCGAGAGTTTCCGATCGACGAACAAAATGAAGAAATCTCTATATATACATTATATAGAGAAAAGACACTTTGGTGTGGCGCATAAGATATATGGTTTTGTTTTTTTTTTTTTTTTTTTTTTTGTGCTCCTCTGTACGTTCTCGCGTACTTTTAATGCTTTCGGTGAAATATACGAAACATTTTTTTTTCACGTTTGACGACCTCAGAGTAGGCGAGATTACCCGCTGAATTTAAGCATATTACTAAGCGGAGGAAAAGAAACTAACAAGGATTTCCTTAGTAGCGGCGAGCGAACAGGAATGAGCCCAGCACTGAATCCCGCGGTTCCGCCGTTGGGAAATGTAGTG
>NW_027489547.1:20000-36285 GCF_050948215.1 Halictus rubicundus
GTATGAATTTCAAAACAATACGCCGCTGGTACTTTGAAGTATACTGTTCCTTTTATTATTTTTTTTATTTTTTTTTTCAAAACACTACGCCGCTGGTACCCGTGAACCTGGTAGAACAGAATGTAGTACGATCGGGTGTCACTCGGATCGCTAATAACTCGGTAAACACGCTTCCTAGTCGTTTGTCATCGCGATACATGCTATCGTAGAGAAAAAAAAAGATAGAGACAGAAGGAATCTCGTCAATCCAACGCTGCGGTACGCATAGACCTTCGGGGATACACTAACTAACAATACGGAGCATCATTTCCAACCGCCGTTTACCCGTGCAATTTGTAGAACAGAATGTAGTACGGCCGGGTGTCACTCGGATCGCTAATAACTCGGTAAACACGCTTCCTAGTCGTTTGTCATCGCGATACATGCTATCGTAGAGAAAAAAAAAGATAGAGACAGAAGGAATCTCGTCAATCCAACGCTGCGGTACGCATAGACCTTCGGGGATACACTAACTAACAATACGGAGCATCATTTCCAACCGCCGTTTACCCGTGCAATTTGTAGAACAGAATGTAGTACGGCCGGGTGTCACTCGGATCGCTAATAACTCGGTAAACACGCTTCCTAGTCGTTTGTCAACGCGATACATGCTATCGTAGAGAAAAAAAAAGATAGAGACAGAGGGAACCTCGTCAATCCAACGCTGCGGTACGCATAGACCTTCGGGGATACACTAACTAACAATACGGAGCATCATTTCCAACCGCCGTTTACCCGTGCAATTTGTAGAACAGAATGTAGTACGGCCGGGTGTCACCCTACTCAAGTCCATTATTTGCTAATAACTCGATAAATAATAATTGTAGCGAGTTTGGTGTTATGATATATATTGTTAGAAACCGTCTATATTACAGTGATATCACGTCGAAAATCGTCTAGGACCGATAGGGAAAAAGTTTCCTCTTAGCGGTGGGACTTAGAAAAATTTTCGTCGAACGTCCGACGGAGTAGTACATCCGTCCATTATTTGCTAATAACTCGATAAATAATAATTGTAGCGAGTTTGGTGTTATGATATATATTGTTAGAAACCGTCTATATTACAGTGATATCACGTCGAAAATCGTCTAGGACCGATACGGAAAAAGTTTCCTCTTAGCGGTGGGACTTAGAAAAATTTTCGTCGAACGTCCGACGGAGTAGTACATCCGTCCATTATTTGCTAATAACTCGATAAATAATAATTGTAGCGAGTTTGGTGTTATGATATATATTGTTAGAAACCGTCTATATTACAGTGATATCACGTCGAAAATCGTCTAGGACCGATAGGGAAAAAGTTTCCTCTTGGCGGTGGGACTTAGAAAAATTTTCGTCGAACGTCCGACGGAGTAGCACATCCGTCCATTATTTGCTAATAACTCGATAAATAATAATTGTAGCGAGTTTGGTGTTATGATACATATTGTTAGAAACCGTCTATATTACAGTGATATCACGTCGAAAATCGTCTAGGACCGATACGGAAAAAGTTTCCTCTTAGCGGTGGGACTTAGAAAAATTTCCAGAGTTTTGTCGACGGAGTAGCACATCCGTCCATTATTTGCTAATAACTCGATAAATAATAATTGTAGCGAGTTTGGTGTTATGATATATATTGTTAGAAACCGTCTATATTACAGTGATATCACGTCGAAAATCGTCTAGGACCGATAGGGAAAAAGTTTCCTCTTGGCGGTGGGACTTAGAAAAATTTCCAGAGTTTTGTCGACGGAGTAGCACATCCGTCCATTATTTGCTAATAACTCGATAAATAATAATTGTAGCGAGTTTGGTGTTATGATATATATTGTTAGAAACCGTCTATATTACAGTGATATCACGTCGAAAATCGTCTAGGACCGATACGGAAAAAGTTTCCTCTTAGCGGTGGGACTTAGAAAAATTTCCAGAGTTTTGTCGACGGAGTAGCACATCCGTCCATTATTTGCTAATAACTCGATAAATAATAATTGTAGCGAGTTTGGTGTTATGACATATATTGTTAGAAACCGTCTATATTACAGTGATATCACGTCGAAAATCGTCTAGGACCGATAGGGAAAAAGTTTCCTCTTAGCGGTGGGACTTAGAAAAATTTTCGTCGAACGTCCGACGGAGTAGTACATCCGTCCATTATTTGCTAATAACTCGATAAATAATAATTGTAGCGAGTTTGGTGTTATGATATATATTGTTAGAAACCGTCTATATTACAGTGATATCACGTCGAAAATCGTCTAGGACCGATACGGAAAAAGTTTCCTCTTAGCGGTGGGACTTAGAAAAATTTCCAGAGTTTTGTCGACGGAGTAGCACATCCGTCCATTATTTGCTAATAACTCGATAAATAATAATTGTAGCGAGTTTGGTGTTATGATATATATTGTTAGAAACCGTCTATATTACAGTGATATCACGTCGAAAATCGTCTAGGACCGATAGGGAAAAAGTTTCCTCTTAGCGGTGGGACTTAGAAAAATTTTCGTCGAACGTCCGACGGAGTAGTACATCCGTCCATTATTTGCTAATAACTCGATAAATAATAATTGTAGCGAGTTTGGTGTTATGATATATATTGTTAGAAACCGTCTATATTACAGTGATATCACGTCGAAAATCGTCTAGGACCGATACGGAAAAAGTTTCCTCTTAGCGGTGGGACTTAGAAAAATTTTCGTCGAACGTCCGACGGAGTAGTACATCCGTCCATTATTTGCTAATAACTCGATAAATAATAATTGTAGCGAGTTTGGTGTTATGATATATATTGTTAGAAACCGTCTATATTACAGTGATATCACGTCGAAAATCGTCTAGGACCGATAGGGAAAAAGTTTCCTCTTGGCGGTGGGACTTAGAAAAATTTCCAGAGTTTTGTCGACGGAGTAGCACATCCGTCCATTATTTGCTAATAACTCGATAAATAATAATTGTAGCGAGTTTGGTGTTATGATATATATTGTTAGAAACCGTCTATATTACAGTGATATCACGTCGAAAATCGTCTAGGACCGATAGGGAAAAAGTTTCCTCTTGGCGGTGGGACTTAGAAAAATTTCCAGAGTTTTGTCGACGGAGTAGCACATCCGTCCATTATTTGCTAATAACTCGATAAATAATAATTGTAGCGAGTTTGGTGTTATGATATATATTGTTAGAAACCGTCTATATTACAGTGATATCACGTCGAAAATCGTCTAGGACCGATAGGGAAAAAGTTTCCTCTTGGCGGTGGGACTTAGAAAAATTTTCGTCGAACGTCCGACGGAGTAGCACATCCGTCCATTATTTGCTAATAACTCGATAAATAATAATTGTAGCGAGTTTGGTGTTATGATATATATTGTTAGAAACCGTCTATATTACAGTGATATCACGTCGAAAATCGTCTAGGACCGATAGGGAAAAAGTTTCCTCTTGGCGGTGGGACTTAGAAAAATTTCCAGAGTTTTGTCGACGGAGTAGCACATCCGTCCATTATTTGCTAATAACTCGATAAATAATAATTGTAGCGAGTTTGGTGTTATGATATATATTGTTAGAAACCGTCTATATTACAGTGATATCACGTCGAAAATCGTCTAGGACCGATAGGGAAAAAGTTTCCTCTTGGCGGTGGGACTTAGAAAAATTTCCAGAGTTTTGTCGACGGAGTAGCACATCCGTCCATTATTTGCTAATAACTCGATAAATAATAATTGTAGCGAGTTTGGTGTTATGATATATATTGTTAGAAACCGTCTATATTACAGTGATATCACGTCGAAAATCGTCTAGGACCGATAGGGAAAAAGTTTCCTCTTGGCGGTGGGACTTAGAAAAATTTCCAGAGTTTTGTCGACGGAGTAGCACATCCGTCCATTATTTGCTAATAACTCGATAAATAATAATTGTAGCGAGTTTGGTGTTATGATATATATTGTTAGAAACCGTCTATATTACAGTGATATCACGTCGAAAATCGTCTAGGACCGATAGGGAAAAAGTTTCCTCTTGGCGGTGGGACTTAGAAAAATTTTCGTCGAACGTCCGACGGAGTAGCACATCCGTCCATTATTTGCTAATAACTCGATAAATAATAATTGTAGCGAGTTTGGTGTTATGATACATATTGTTAGAAACCGTCTATATTACAGTGATATCACGTCGAAAATCGTCTAGGACCGATACGGAAAAAGTTTCCTCTTAGCGGTGGGACTTAGAAAAATTTCCAGAGTTTTGTCGACGGAGTAGCACATCCGTCCATTATTTGCTAATAACTCGATAAATAATAATTGTAGCGAGTTTGGTGTTATGATATATATTGTTAGAAACCGTCTATATTACAGTGATATCACGTCGAAAATCGTCTAGGACCGATAGGGAAAAAGTTTCCTCTTGGCGGTGGGACTTAGAAAAATTTTCGTCGAACGTCCGACGGAGTAGCACATCCGTCCATTATTTGCTAATAACTCGATAAATAATAATTGTAGCGAGTTTGGTGTTATGATACATATTGTTAGAAACCGTCTATATTACAGTGATATCACGTCGAAAATCGTCTAGGACCGATACGGAAAAAGTTTCCTCTTAGCGGTGGGACTTAGAAAAATTTCCAGAGTTTTGTCGACGGAGTAGCACATCCGTCCATTATTTGCTAATAACTCGATAAATAATAATTGTAGCGAGTTTGGTGTTATGATATATATTGTTAGAAACCGTCTATATTACAGTGATATCACGTCGAAAATCGTCTAGGACCGATACGGAAAAAGTTTCCTCTTAGCGGTGGGACTTAGAAAAATTTCCAGAGTTTTGTCGACGGAGTAGCACATCCGTCCATTATTTGCTAATAACTCGATAAATAATAATTGTAGCGAGTTTGGTGTTATGATATATATTGTTAGAAACCGTCTATATTACAGTGATATCACGTCGAAAATCGTCTAGGACCGATAGGGAAAAAGTTTCCTCTTAGCGGTGGGACTTAGAAAAATTTTCGTCGAACGTCCGACGGAGTAGTACATCCGTCCATTATTTGCTAATAACTCGATAAATAATAATTGTAGCGAGTTTGGTGTTATGATATATATTGTTAGAAACCGTCTATATTACAGTGATATCACGTCGAAAATCGTCTAGGACCGATAGGGAAAAAGTTTCCTCTTGGCGGTGGGACTTGGAAAAATTTCCAGAGTTTTGTCGACGGAGTAGCACATCCGTCCATTATTTGCTAATAACTCGATAAATAATAATTGTAGCGAGTTTGGTGTTATGATATATATTGTTAGAAACCGTCTATATTACAGTGATATCACGTCGAAAATCGTCTAGGACCGATAGGGAAAAAGTTTCCTCTTGGCGGTGGGACTTAGAAAAATTTTCGTCGAACGTCCGACGGAGTAGCACATCCGTCCATTATTTGCTAATAACTCGATAAATAATAATTGTAGCGAGTTTGGTGTTATGATATATATTGTTAGAAACCGTCTATATTACAGTGATATCACGTCGAAAATCGTCTAGGACCGATAGGGAAAAAGTTTCCTCTTGGCGGTGGGACTTAGAAAAATTTCCAGAGTTTTGTCGACGGAGTAGCACATCCGTCCATTATTTGCTAATAACTCGATAAATAATAATTGTAGCGAGTTTGGTGTTATGATATATATTGTTAGAAACCGTCTATATTACAGTGATATCACGTCGAAAATCGTCTAGGACCGATAGGGAAAAAGTTTCCTCTTGGCGGTGGGACTTGGAAAAATTTCCAGAGTTTTGTCGACGGAGTAGCACATCCGTCCATTATTTGCTAATAACTCGATAAATAATAATTGTAGCGAGTTTGGTGTTATGATATATATTGTTAGAAACCGTCTATATTACAGTGATATCACGTCGAAAATCGTCTAGGACCGATAGGGAAAAAGTTTCCTCTTGGCGGTGGGACTTAGAAAAATTTTCGTCGAACGTCCGACGGAGTAGCACATCCGTCCATTATTTGCTAATAACTCGATAAATAATAATTGTAGCGAGTTTGGTGTTATGATATATATTGTTAGAAACCGTCTATATTACAGTGATATCACGTCGAAAATCGTCTAGGACCGATAGGGAAAAAGTTTCCTCTTGGCGGTGGGACTTAGAAAAATTTCCAGAGTTTTGTCGACGGAGTAGCACATCCGTCCATTATTTGCTAATAACTCGATAAATAATAATTGTAGCGAGTTTGGTGTTATGATATATATTGTTAGAAACCGTCTATATTACAGTGATATCACGTCGAAAATCGTCTAGGACCGATAGGGAAAAAGTTTCCTCTTGGCGGTGGGACTTAGAAAAATTTCCAGAGTTTTGTCGACGGAGTAGCACATCCGTCCATTATTTGCTAATAACTCGATAAATAATAATTGTAGCGAGTTTGGTGTTATGATATATATTGTTAGAAACCGTCTATATTACAGTGATATCACGTCGAAAATCGTCTAGGACCGATAGGGAAAAAGTTTCCTCTTGGCGGTGGGACTTAGAAAAATTTCCAGAGTTTTGTCGACGGAGTAGCACATCCGTCCATTATTTGCTAATAACTCGATAAATAATAATTGTAGCGAGTTTGGTGTTATGATATATATTGTTAGAAACCGTCTATATTACAGTGATATCACGTCGAAAATCGTCTAGGACCGATAGGGAAAAAGTTTCCTCTTGGCGGTGGGACTTAGAAAAATTTCCAGAGTTTTGTCGACGGAGTAGCACATCCGTCCATTATTTGCTAATAACTCGATAAATAATAATTGTAGCGAGTTTGGTGTTATGATACATATTGTTAGAAACCGTCTATATTACAGTGATATCACGTCGAAAATCGTCTAGGACCGATACGGAAAAAGTTTCCTCTTAGCGGTGGGACTTAGAAAAATTTCCAGAGTTTTGTCGACGGAGTAGCACATCCGTCCATTATTTGCTAATAACTCGATAAATAATAATTGTAGCGAGTTTGGTGTTATGACATATATTGTTAGAAACCGTCTATATTACAGTGATATCACGTCGAAAATCGTCTAGGACCGATACGGAAAAAGTTTCCTCTTAGCGGTGGGACTTAGAAAAATTTCCAGAGTTTTGTCGACGGAGTAGCACATCCGTCCATTATTTGCTAATAACTCGATAAATAATAATTGTAGCGAGTTTGGTGTTATGATATATATTGTTAGAAACCGTCTATATTACAGTGATATCACGTCGAAAATCGTCTAGGACCGATAGGGAAAAAGTTTCCTCTTGGCGGTGGGACTTAGAAAAATTTTCGTCGAACGTCCGACGGAGTAGCACATCCGTCCATTATTTGCTAATAACTCGATAAATAATAATTGTAGCGAGTTTGGTGTTATGATATATATTGTTAGAAACCGTCTATATTACAGTGATATCACGTCGAAAATCGTCTAGGACCGATAGGGAAAAAGTTTCCTCTTAGCGGTGGGACTTAGAAAAATTTTCGTCGAACGTCCGACGGAGTAGTACATCCGTCCATTATTTGCTAATAACTCGATAAATAATAATTGTAGCGAGTTTGGTGTTATGATATATATTGTTAGAAACCGTCTATATTACAGTGATATCACGTCGAAAATCGTCTAGGACCGATAGGAAAAAGTTTCCTCTTGGCGGTGGGACTTGGAAAAATTTCCAGAGTTTTGTCGACGGAGTAGCACATCCGTCCATTATTTGCTAATAACTCGATAAATAATAATTGTAGCGAGTTTGGTGTTATGATATATATTGTTAGAAACCGTCTATATTACAGTGATATCACGTCGAAAATCGTCTAGGACCGATAGGGAAAAAGTTTCCTCTTGGCGGTGGGACTTAGAAAAATTTTCGTCGAACGTCCGACGGAGTAGCACATCCGTCCATTATTTGCTAATAACTCGATAAATAATAATTGTAGCGAGTTTGGTGTTATGATATATATTGTTAGAAACCGTCTATATTACAGTGATATCACGTCGAAAATCGTCTAGGACCGATAGGGAAAAAGTTTCCTCTTGGCGGTGGGACTTAGAAAAATTTCCAGAGTTTTGTCGACGGAGTAGCACATCCGTCCATTATTTGCTAATAACTCGATAAATAATAATTGTAGCGAGTTTGGTGTTATGATATATATTGTTAGAAACCGTCTATATTACAGTGATATCACGTCGAAAATCGTCTAGGACCGATAGGGAAAAAGTTTCTCTTGGCGGTGGGACTTGGAAAAATTTCCAGAGTTTTGTCGACGGAGTAGCACATCCGTCCATTATTTGCTAATAACTCGATAAATAATAATTGTAGCGAGTTTGGTGTTATGATATATATTGTTAGAAACCGTCTATATTACAGTGATATCACGTCGAAAATCGTCTAGG
Source organism: Halictus rubicundus (assembly GCF_050948215.1). Taxonomy (NCBI): domain Eukaryota; kingdom Metazoa; phylum Arthropoda; class Insecta; order Hymenoptera; family Halictidae; genus Halictus; species Halictus rubicundus. The sequence goes on from NW_027489547.1 coordinate 28,427, forward strand.
ACCGATAGGGAAAAAGTTTCCTCTTGGCGGTGGGACTTAGAAAAATTTTCGTCGAACGTCCGACGGAGTAGCACATCCGTCCATTATTTGCTAATAACTCGATAAATAATAATTGTAGCGAGTTTGGTGTTATGATATATATTGTTAGAAACCGTCTATATTACAGTGATATCACGTCGAAAATCGTCTAGGACCGATAGGGAAAAAGTTTCCTCTTGGCGGTGGGACTTAGAAAAATTTCCAGAGTTTTGTCGACGGAGTAGCACATCCGTCCATTATTTGCTAATAACTCGATAAATAATAATTGTAGCGAGTTTGGTGTTATGATATATATTGTTAGAAACCGTCTATATTACAGTGATATCACGTCGAAAATCGTCTAGGACCGATAGGGAAAAAGTTTCCTCTTGGCGGTGGGACTTAGAAAAATTTCCAGAGTTTTGTCGACGGAAGTAGCACATCCGTCCATTATTTGCTAATAACTCGATAAATAATAATTGTAGCGAGTTTGGTGTTATGATATATATTGTTAGAAACCGTCTATATTACAGTGATATCACGTCGAAAATCGTCTAGGACCGATAGGGAAAAAGTTTCCTCTTGGCGGTGGGACTTAGAAAAATTTCCAGAGTTTTGTCGACGGAGTAGCACATCCGTCCATTATTTGCTAATAACTCGATAAATAATAATTGTAGCGAGTTTGGTGTTATGATATATATTGTTAGAAACCGTCTATATTACAGTGATATCACGTCGAAAATCGTCTAGGACCGATAGGGAAAAAGTTTCCTCTTGGCGGTGGGACTTAGAAAAATTTTCGTCGAACGTCCGACGGAGTAGCACATCCGTCCATTATTTGCTAATAACTCGATAAATAATAATTGTAGCGAGTTTGGTGTTATGATACATATTGTTAGAAACCGTCTATATTACAGTGATATCACGTCGAAAATCGTCTAGGACCGATACGGAAAAAGTTTCCTCTTAGCGGTGGGACTTAGAAAAATTTCCAGAGTTTTGTCGACGGAGTAGCACATCCGTCCATTATTTGCTAATAACTCGATAAATAATAATTGTAGCGAGTTTGGTGTTATGATATATATTGTTAGAAACCGTCTATATTACAGTGATATCACGTCGAAAATCGTCTAGGACCGATACGGAAAAAGTTTCCTCTTAGCGGTGGGACTTAGAAAAATTTCCAGAGTTTGTCGACGGAGTAGCACATCCGTCCATTATTTGCTAATAACTCGATAAATAATAATTGTAGCGAGTTTGGTGTTATGATATATATTGTTAGAAACCGTCTATATTACAGTGATATCACGTCGAAAATCGTCTAGGACCGATAGGGAAAAAGTTTCCTCTTAGCGGTGGGACTTAGAAAAATTTTCGTCGAACGTCCGACGGAGTAGTACATCCGTCCATTATTTGCTAATAACTCGATAAATAATAATTGTAGCGAGTTTGGTGTTATGATATATATTGTTAGAAACCGTCTATATTACAGTGATATCACGTCGAAAATCGTCTAGGACCGATACGGAAAAAGTTTCCTCTTAGCGGTGGGACTTAGAAAAATTTCCAGAGTTTTGTCGACGGAGTAGCACATCCGTCCATTATTTGCTAATAACTCGATAAATAATAATTGTAGCGAGTTTGGTGTTATGATATATATTGTTAGAAACCGTCTATATTACAGTGATATCACGTCGAAAATCGTCTAGGACCGATAGGGAAAAAGTTTCCTCTTAGCGGTGGGACTTAGAAAAATTTTCGTCGAACGTCCGACGGAGTAGTACATCCGTCCATTATTTGCTAATAACTCGATAAATAATAATTGTAGCGAGTTTGGTGTTATGATATATATTGTTAGAAACCGTCTATATTACAGTGATATCACGTCGAAAATCGTCTAGGACCGATACGGAAAAAGTTTCCTCTTAGCGGTGGGACTTAGAAAAATTTCGTCGAACGTCCGACGGAGTAGTACATCCGTCCATTATTTGCTAATAACTCGATAAATAATAATTGTAGCGAGTTTGGTGTTATGATATATATTGTTAGAAACCGTCTATATTACAGTGATATCACGTCGAAAATCGTCTAGGACCGATAGGGAAAAAGTTTCCTCTTGGCGGTGGGACTTAGAAAAATTTTCGTCGAACGTCCGACGGAGTAGCACATCCGTCCATTATTTGCTAATAACTCGATAAATAATAATTGTAGCGAGTTTGGTGTTATGATACATATTGTTAGAAACCGTCTATATTACAGTGATATCACGTCGAAATCGTCTAGGACCGATACGGAAAAAGTTTCCTCTTAGCGGTGGGACTTAGAAAAATTCCAGAGTTTTGTCGACGGAGTAGCACATCCGTCCATTATTTGCTAATAACTCGATAAATATAATTGTAGCGAGTTTGGTGTTATGATATATATTGTTAGAAACCGTCTATATTACAGTGATATCACGTCGAAAATCGTCTAGGACCGATAGGGAAAAAGTTTCCTCTTGGCGGTGGGACTTAGAAAAATTTCCAGAGTTTTGTCGACGGAGTAGCACATCCGTCCATTATTTGCTAATAACTCGATAAATAATAATTGTAGCGAGTTTGGTGTTATGATATATATTGTTAGAAACCGTCTATATTACAGTGATATCACGTCGAAAATCGTCTAGGACCGATACGGAAAAAGTTTCCTCTTAGCGGTGGGACTTAGAAAAATTTCCAGAGTTTTGTCGACGGAGTAGCACATCCGTCCATTATTTGCTAATAACTCGATAAATAATAATTGTAGCGAGTTTGGTGTTATGACATATATTGTTAGAAACCGTCTATATTACAGTGATATCACGTCGAAAATCGTCTAGGACCGATAGGGAAAAAGTTTCCTCTTAGCGGTGGGACTTAGAAAAATTTTCGTCGAACGTCCGACGGAGTAGTACATCCGTCCATTATTTGCTAATAACTCGATAAATAATAATTGTAGCGAGTTTGGTGTTATGATATATATTGTTAGAAACCGTCTATATTACAGTGATATCACGTCGAAAATCGTCTAGGACCGATACGGAAAAAGTTTCCTCTTAGCGGTGGGACTTAGAAAAATTTCCAGAGTTTTGTCGACGGAGTAGCACATCCGTCCATTATTTGCTAATAACTCGATAAATAATAATTGTAGCGAGTTTGGTGTTATGATATATATTGTTAGAAACCGTCTATATTACAGTGATATCACGTCGAAAATCGTCTAGGACCGATAGGGAAAAAGTTTCCTCTTAGCGGTGGGACTTAGAAAAATTTTCGTCGAACGTCCGACGGAGTAGTACATCCGTCCATTATTTGCTAATAACTCGATAAATAATAATTGTAGCGAGTTTGGTGTTATGATATATATTGTTAGAAACCGTCTATATTACAGTGATATCACGTCGAAAATCGTCTAGGACCGATACGGAAAAAGTTTCCTCTTAGCGGTGGGACTTAGAAAAATTTTCGTCGAACGTCCGACGGAGTAGTACATCCGTCCATTATTTGCTAATAACTCGATAAATAATAATTGTAGCGAGTTTGGTGTTATGATATATATTGTTAGAAACCGTCTATATTACAGTGATATCACGTCGAAAATCGTCTAGGACCGATAGGGAAAAAGTTTCCTCTTGGCGGTGGGACTTAGAAAAATTTCCAGAGTTTTGTCGACGGAGTAGCACATCCGTCCATTATTTGCTAATAACTCGATAAATAATAATTGTAGCGAGTTTGGTGTTATGATATATATTGTTAGAAACCGTCTATATTACAGTGATATCACGTCGAAAATCGTCTAGGACCGATAGGGAAAAAGTTTCCTCTTGGCGGTGGGACTTAGAAAAATTTCCAGAGTTTTGTCGACGGAGTAGCACATCCGTCCATTATTTGCTATTAACTCGATAAATAATAATTGTAGCGAGTTTGGTGTTATGATATATATTGTTAGAAACCGTCTATATTACAGTGATATCACGTCGAAAATCGTCTAGGACCGATAGGGAAAAAGTTTCCTCTTGGCGGTGGGACTTAGAAAATTTTCGTCGAACGTCCGACGGAGTAGCACATCCGTCCATTATTTGCTAATAACTCGATAAATAATAATTGTAGCGAGTTTGGTGTTATGATATATATTGTTAGAAACCGTCTATATTACAGTGATATCACGTCGAAAATCGTCTAGGACCGATAGGGAAAAAGTTTCCTCTTGGCGGTGGGACTTAGAAAATTTCCAGAGTTTGTCGACGGAGTAGCACATCCGTCCATTATTTGCTAATAACTCGATAAATAATAATTGTAGCGAGTTTTGGTGTTATGATATATATTGTTAGAAACCGTCTATATTACAGTGATATTCACGTCGAAAATCGTCTAGGACCGATAGGGAAAAAGTTTCCTCTTGGCGGTGGGACTTAGAAAAATTTCCAGAGTTTTGTCGACGGAGTAGCACATCCGTCCATTATTTGCTAATAACTCGATAAATAATAATTGTAGCGAGTTTGGTGTTATGATATATATTGTTAGAAACCGTCTATATTACAGTGATATCACGTCGAAAATCGTCTAGGACCGATAGGGAAAAAGTTTCCTCTTGGCGGTGGGACTTAGAAAAATTTCCAGAGTTTTGTCGACGGAGTAGCACATCCGTCCATTATTTGCTAATAACTCGATAAATAATAATTGTAGCGAGTTTGGTGTTATGATATATATTGTTAGAAACCGTCTATATTACAGTGATATCACGTCGAAAATCGTCTAGGACCGATAGGGAAAAAGTTTCCTCTTGGCGGTGGGACTTAGAAAATTTTCGTCGAACGTCCGACGGAGTAGCACATCCGTCCATTATTTGCTAATAACTCGATAAATAATAATTGTAGCGAGTTTGGTGTTATGATACATATTGTTAGAAACCGTCTATATTACAGTGATATCACGTCGAAAATCGTCTAGGACCGATACGGAAAAAGTTTCCTCTTAGCGGTGGGACTTAGAAAATTTCCAGAGTTTTGTCGACGGAGTAGCACATCCGTCCATTATTTGCTAATAACTCGATAAATAATAATTGTAGCGAGTTTGGTGTTATGATATATATTGTTAGAAACCGTCTATATTACAGTGATATCACGTCGAAAATCGTCTAGGACCGATAGGGAAAAAGTTTCCTCTTGGCGGTGGGACTTAGAAAAATTTTCGTCGAACGTCCGACGGAGTAGCACATCCGTCCATTATTTGCTAATAACTCGATAAATAATAATTGTAGCGAGTTTGGTGTTATGATACATATTGTTAGAAACCGTCTATATTACAGTGATATCACGTCGAAAATCGTCTAGGACCGATACGGAAAAAGTTTCCTCTTAGCGGGTGGGACTTAGAAAAATTTCCAGAGTTTTGTCGACGGAGTAGCACATCCGTCCATTATTTGCTAATAACTCGATAAATAATAATTGTAGCGAGTTTGGTGTTATGATATATATTGTTAGAAACCGTCTATATTACAGTGATATCACGTCGAAAATCGTCTAGGACCGATACGGAAAAAGTTTCCTCTTAGCGGTGGGACTTAGAAAAATTTCCAGAGTTTTGTCGACGGAGTAGCACATCCGTCCATTATTTGCTAATAACTCGATAAATAATAATTGTAGCGAGTTTGGTGTTATGATATATATTGTTAGAAACCGTCTATATTACAGTGATATCACGTCGAAAATCGTCTAGGACCGATAGGGAAAAAGTTTCCTCTTAGCGGTGGGACTTAGAAAAATTTTCGTCGAACGTCCGACGGAGTAGTACATCCGTCCATTATTTGCTAATAACTCGATAAATAATAATTGTAGCGAGTTTGGTGTTATGATATATATTGTTAGAAACCGTCTATATTACAGTGATATCACGTCGAAAATCGTCTAGGACCGATAGGGAAAAAGTTTCCTCTTGGCGGTGGGACTTGGAAAAATTTCCAGAGTTTGTCGACGGAGTAGCACATCCGTCCATTATTTGCTAATAACTCGATAAATAATAATTGTAGCGAGTTTGGTGTTATGATATATATTGTTAGAAACCGTCTATATTACAGTGATATCACGTCGAAAATCGTCTAGGACCGATAGGGAAAAAGTTTCCTCTTGGCGGTGGGACTTAGAAAAATTTCGTCGAACGTCCGACGGAGTAGCACATCCGTCCATTATTTGCTAATAACTCGATAAATAATAATTGTAGCGAGTTTGGTGTTATGATATATATTGTTAGAAACCGTCTATATTACAGTGATATCACGTCGAAAATCGTCTAGGACCGATAGGGAAAAAGTTTCCTCTTGGCGGTGGGACTTAGAAAAATTTTCCAGAGTTTTGTCGACGGAGTAGCACATCCGTCCATTATTTGCTAATAACTCGATAAATAATAATTGTAGCGAGTTTGGTGTTATGATATATATTGTTAGAAACCGTCTATATTACAGTGATATCACGTCGAAAATCGTCTAGGACCGATAGGGAAAAAGTTTCCTCTTGGCGGTGGGACTTGGAAAAATTTCCAGAGTTTTGTCGACGGAGTAGCACATCCGTCCATTATTTGCTAATAACTCGATAAATAATAATTGTAGCGAGTTTGGTGTTATGATATATATTGTTAGAAACCGTCTATATTACAGTGATATCACGTCGAAAATCGTCTAGACCGATAGGGAAAAAGTTTCCTCTTGGCGGTGGGACTTAGAAAAATTTTCGTCGAACGTCCGACGGAGTAGCACATCCGTCCATTATTTGCTAATAACTCGATAAATAATAATTGTAGCGAGTTTGGTGTTATGATATATATTGTTAGAAACCGTCTATATTACAGTGATATCACGTCGAAATCGTCTAGGACCGATAGGGAAAAAGTTTCCTCTTGGCGGTGGGACTTAGAAAAAATTCCAGAGTTTTGTCGACGGAGTAGCACATCCGTCCATTATTTGCTAATAACTCGATAAATAATAATTGTAGCGAGTTTGGTGTTATGATATATATTGTTAGAAACCGTCTATATTACAGTGATATCACGTCGAAAATCGTCTAGGACCGATAGGAAAAAGTTTCCTCTTGGCGGTGGGACTTAGAAAAATTTCCAGAGTTTTGTCGACGGAGTAGCACATCCGTCCATTATTTGCTAATAACTCGATAAATAATAATTGTAGCGAGTTTGGTGTTATGATATATATTGTTAGAAACCGTCTATATTACAGTGATATCACGTCGAAAATCGTCTAGGACCGATAGGGAAAAAGTTTCCTCTTGGCGGTGGGACTTAGAAAAATTTCCAGAGTTTTGTCGACGGAGTAGCACATCCGTCCATTATTTGCTAATAACTCGATAAATAATAATTGTAGCGAGTTTGGTGTTATGATATATATTGTTAGAAACCGTCTATATTACAGTGATATCACGTCGAAAATCGTCTAGGACCGATAGGGAAAAAGTTTCCTCTTGGCGGTGGGACTTAGAAAAATTTCGTCGACGTGTCCGACGGAGTAGCACATCCGTCCATTATTTGCTAATAACTCGATAAATAATAATTGTAGCGAGTTTGGTGTTATGATACATATTGTTAGAAACCGTCTATATTACAGTGATATCACGTCGAAAATCGTCTAGGACCGATACGGAAAAAGTTTCCTCTTAGCGGTGGGACTTAGAAAAATTTCCAGAGTTTTGTCGACGGAGTAGCACCATCCGTCCATTATTTGCTAATAACTCGATAAATAATAATTGTAGCGAGTTTGTGTTATGATATATATTGTTAGAAACCGTCTATATTACAGTGATATCACGTCGAAAATCGTCT
>NW_027489548.1:0-36284 GCF_050948215.1 Halictus rubicundus
CCATAATATACCAGAATATAAAAGAATATACCAGAATATACCATAATATACTAGAATATAAAAGAATATACCATAATATACAAAAATATACCAGAATATACCAGAATATGCCATAATATACCAGAATATACCAGAATATACTAATATATACCAGAACATAAAAGAATATACTAGAATATACCAAAATATATCAGAATATAATAGGATATACCAGAATATACCAGAATATACCAGAATATAAGAGAATATACCAGAATATACCAGAATATGCCATAATATACCAGAATATACAAGAATATACCAGAATATAAGAGAATATACCAGAATATACCAGAATATGCCATAATATACCAGAATATACCAGAATATACTAATATATACCAGAATATACCAGAATATACCAGAATATAAAAGAATATACCAGAATATACCAGAATATACCAGAATATACTAATATATACCAGAATATACAAGAATATACTAGAATATACCATAATATACCAGAATATACAAGAATATACCAGAATATAAGAGAATATACCAGAATATACCAGAATATGCCATAATATACCAGAATATACCAGAATATACTAATATATACCAGAATATACCAGAATATACCAGAATATAAAAGAATATACCAGAATATACCAGAATATACCAGAATATAAGAGAATATACCAGAATATACCAGAATATGCCATAATATACCAGAATATACCAGAATATACCAGAATATAAGAGAATATACCAGAATGTACCAGAATATGCCATAATATACCAGAATATACCAGAATATACTAATATATACCAGAATATACAAGAATATACTAGAATACACCAAAATATATCAGAATATAATAGGATATAACAGAATATACCAGAATATACCAGAATATAAAACAATATACCAGAATATACTAGAATATACTAATATATACCAGAATATACAACCATATACTCGAATATAACAAAATATATCAGAATATACTAGCATATACCAGAATATTCCAGAATATACCAGAATATACCAGAATATACCAAAATATAAAAGAATATACCAGAATATACCAGAATATAAAAGAATATACCAGAATATACCAGAATATACCAGAATATACTAATATATACCAGAATATACAAGAATATACTAGAATATACCATAATATACCAGAATATACCAGAATATACCAGAATATAAGAGAATATACCAAAATATACCAGAATATGCCATAATATACCAGAATATACCAGAATATACTAATATATACCAGAATATACAGGAATATTCTAGAATATACCATAATATACCAGAATATAAAAGAATATACCAGAATATACCAGAATATACCAGAATATAAAAGAATATACCAGAATATGCCAGAATATGCCAGAATATGCCATAATATACCAGAAAATACCAGAATATACTAATATATACCAGAATATACATGAATATACTAGAATATACCATAATATACCAGAATATAAAAGAATATACCAGAATATACCATAATATACTAGAATATAAAAGAATATACCATAATATACAAAAATATACCAGAATATACCAGAATATGCCATAATATACCAGAATATACCAGAATATACTAATATATACCAGAATATACAAGAATATACTAGAATATACCAAAATATATCAGAATATAATAGGATATACCAGAATATACCAGAATATACCAGAATATACCAGAATATACTAATATATACCAGAATATACAAGAATATACTAGAATATACCAAAATATATCAGAATATAATAGGATATACCACAATATACCAGAATATACCATAATATACCAGAATATACCAGAATATACTTATATATACCAGAATATACATGAATATACTAGAATATACCATAATATACCAGAATATAAAAGAATATACCAGAATATACCATAATATACTAGAATATAAAAGAATATACCATAATATACAAAAATATACCAGAATATACCAGAATATGCCATGATATACCAGAATATACCAGAATATACTAATATATACCAGAATATACAAGAATATACTAGAATATACCAAAATATATCAGAATATAATAGGATATACCAGAATATACCAGAATATACCAGAATATACCAGAATATACCAGAATATAAAAGAATATACCAGAATATACCAGAATATACCAGAATATACTAATATATACCAGAATATACAAGAATATACTAGAATATACCATAATATACCAGAATATACAAGAATATACCAGAATATAAGAGAATATACCAGAATATACCAGAATATGCCATAATATACCAGAATATACCAGAATATACTAATATATACCAGAATATACCAGAATATACCAGAATATAAAAGAATATACCAGAATATACCAGAATATACCAGAATATACTAATATATACCAGAATATACAAGAATATACTAGAATATACCATAATATACCAGAATATAAAAGAATATACCAGAATATACCATAATATACTAGAATATAAAAGAATATACCATAATATACAAAAATATACCAGAATATACCATAATATACCATAATATACCAGAATACAAAATAATATACCAGAATATACTATAATATACTAGAATTTACCGAAACGTACCAGAATATAACATAATATACGAGAATATACCAGAATATACCAGAATATACCAGAATATACCATAATATACAAGAATATACGAGAATATAACATAATATACCAGAATATACCAGAATATACTAATATATACCAGAATATACAAGAATATACTAGAATATACCAAAATATATCAGAATATAATAGGATATACCAGAATATACCAGAATGTACCAGAATATAAGAGAATATACCAGAATATACCAGAATATGCCATAATATACCAGAATATACTAGAATATACTAATATATACCAGAATATACAACCATATACTCGAATATAACAAAATATATCAGAATATACTAGCATATACCAGAATATTCCAGAATATACCAGAATATACCAGAATATACCAGAATATAAAAGAATATACCAGAATATACCAGAATATAAAAGAATATACCAGAATATACCAGAATATACCAGAATATACTAATATATACCAGAATATACAAGAATATACTAGAATATACCATAATATACCAGAATATACCAGAATATACCAGAATATAAGAGAATATACCAAAATATACCAGAATATGCCATAATATACCAGAATATACCAGAATATACCAGAATATACTAGAATATACCAGAATATACCATAATATACCATAATATACCAGAATACAAATTAATATACCAGAATATACTATAATATACTAGAATTTACCGAAACGTACCAGAATATAACATAATATACGAGAATATACCAGAATATACCAGAATATACCATAATATACAAGAATATACTAGAATATACCATAATATACCAGAATATACCAGAATATGCCATAATATACCACAATATACCAGAATATACCATAATATACCATAATATACCAGAATACAAAATAATATGCCAGAATATACTATAATATACTAGAATTTACCGAAACGTACCAGAATATAACATAATATACGAGAATATACCAGAATATACAGAATATACCAGAATATACCATAATATACAAGAATATACTAGAATATAACATAATATACGAGAATATACCAGAATATACTAATATATACCAGAATATAAAAGAATATACCAGAATATACCATAATATACCAGAATATACTAATATATACCAGAATATACAAGAATATACCAGAATATAAAAGAATATACCAGAATATACCAGAATATACCAGAATACACCATAATATACCAGAATATACCAGAATACAAAAGAATATACCAGAATATACTATAATATACTAGAATTTACCGAACGTACCAGAATATAACATAATATACGAGAATATACCAGAATATACCCTAATATACAAGAATATACTAGAATATAGCATAATATACCAGAATTTATAAGAATATACCAAAATATACCATAATATACTAGAATATACCAGAATATAACATAATATACCAGAATATACCAGAATATACCAGAATATACCAGAATATACCATAATATACAAGAATATACTAGAATATACCATAATATACCAGAATATACCAGAATATGCCATAATATACCACAATATACCAGAATATACCATAATATACCATAATATACCAGAATACAAAATAATATACCAGAATATACTATAATATACTAGAATTTACCGAAACGTACCAGAATATAACATAATATACGAGAATATACCAGAATATACCAGAATATACCAGAATATACCATAATATACAAGAATATACGAGAATATAACATAATATACCAGAATATACCAGAATATACTAATATATACCAGAATATACAAGAATATACTAGAATATACCAAAATATATCAGAATATAATAGGATATACCAGAATATACCAGAATGTACCAGAATATAAGAGAATATACCAGAATATACCAGAATATGCCATAATATACCAGAATATACTAGAATATACTAATATATACCAGAATATACAACCATATACTCGAATATAACAAAATATATCAGAATATACTAGCATATACCAGAATATTCCAGAATATACCAGAATATACCAGAATATACCAGAATATAAAAGAATATACCAGAATATACCAGAATATAAAAGAATATACCAGAATATACCAGAATATACCAGAATATACTAATATATACCAGAATATACAAGAATATACTAGAATATACCATAATATACCAGAATATACCAGAATATAAGAGAATATACCAAAATATACCAGAATATGCCATAATATGCCAGAATATGCCATAATATACCAGAAAATACCAGAATATACTAATATATACCAGAATATACATGAATATACTAGAATATACCATAATATACCAGAATATAAAAGAATATACCAGAATATACCATAATATACTAGAATATAAAAGAATATACCATAATATACAAAAATATACCAGAATATACCAGAATATGCCATAATATACCAGAATATACCAGAATATACTAATATATACCAGAACATAAAAGAATATACTAGAATATACCAAAATATATCAGAATATAATAGGATATACCAGAATATACCAGAATATACCAGAATATAAGAGAATATACCAGAATATACCAGAATATGCCATAATATACCAGAATATACAAGAATATACCAGAATATAAGAGAATATACCAGAATATACCAGAATATGCCATAATATACCAGAATATACCAGAATATACTAATATATACCAGAATATACCAGAATATACCAGAATATAAAAGAATATACCAGAATATACCAGAATATACCAGAATATACTAATATATACCAGAATATACAAGAATATACTAGAATATACCATAATATACCAGAATATACAAGAATATACCAGAATATAAGAGAATATACCAGAATATACCAGAATATGCCATAATATACCAGAATATACCAGAATATACTAATATATACCAGAATATACCAGAATATACCAGAATATAAAAGAATATACCAGAATATACCAGAATATACCAGAATATAAGAGAATATACCAGAATATACCAGAATATGCCATAATATACCAGAATATACCAGAATATACCAGAATATAAGAGAATATACCAGAATGTACCAGAATATGCCATAATATACCAGAATATACCAGAATATACTAATATATACCAGAATATACAAGAATATACTAGAATACACCAAAATATATCAGAATATAATAGGATATAACAGAATATACCAGAATATACCAGAATATAAAACAATATACCAGAATATACTAGAATATACTAATATATACCAGAATATACAACCATATACTCGAATATAACAAAATATATCAGAATATACTAGCATATACCAGAATATTCCAGAATATACCAGAATATACCAGAATATACCAAAATATAAAAGAATATACCAGAATATACCAGAATATAAAAGAATATACCAGAATATACCAGAATATACCAGAATATACTAATATATACCAGAATATACAAGAATATACTAGAATATACCATAATATACCAGAATATACCAGAATATACCAGAATATAAGAGAATATACCAAAATATACCAGAATATGCCATAATATACCAGAATATACCAGAATATACTAATATATACCAGAATATACAGGAATATTCTAGAATATACCATAATATACCAGAATATAAAAGAATATACCAGAATATACCAGAATATACCAGAATATAAAAGAATATACCAGAATATGCCAGAATATGCCAGAATATGCCATAATATACCAGAAAATACCAGAATATACTAATATATACCAGAATATACATGAATATACTAGAATATACCATAATATACCAGAATATAAAAGAATATACCAGAATATACCATAATATACTAGAATATAAAAGAATATACCATAATATACAAAAATATACCAGAATATACCAGAATATGCCATAATATACCAGAATATACCAGAATATACTAATATATACCAGAATATACAAGAATATACTAGAATATACCAAAATATATCAGAATATAATAGGATATACCAGAATATACCAGAATATACCAGAATATACCAGAATATACTAATATATACCAGAATATACAAGAATATACTAGAATATACCAAAATATATCAGAATATAATAGGATATACCACAATATACCAGAATATACCATAATATACCAGAATATACCAGAATATACTTATATATACCAGAATATACATGAATATACTAGAATATACCATAATATACCAGAATATAAAAGAATATACCAGAATATACCATAATATACTAGAATATAAAAGAATATACCATAATATACAAAAATATACCAGAATATACCAGAATATGCCATGATATACCAGAATATACCAGAATATACTAATATATACCAGAATATACAAGAATATACTAGAATATACCAAAATATATCAGAATATAATAGGATATACCAGAATATACCAGAATATACCAGAATATACCAGAATATACCAGAATATAAAAGAATATACCAGAATATACCAGAATATACCAGAATATACTAATATATACCAGAATATACAAGAATATACTAGAATATACCATAATATACCAGAATATACAAGAATATACCAGAATATAAGAGAATATACCAGAATATACCAGAATATGCCATAATATACCAGAATATACCAGAATATACTAATATATACCAGAATATACCAGAATATACCAGAATATAAAAGAATATACCAGAATATACCAGAATATACCAGAATATACTAATATATACCAGAATATACAAGAATATACTAGAATATACCATAATATACCAGAATATAAAAGAATATACCAGAATATACCATAATATACTAGAATATAAAAGAATATACCATAATATACAAAAATATACCAGAATATACCAGAATATGCCATAATATACCAGAATATACCAGAATATACTATTATATACCAGAATATACAAGAATATACTAGAATATACCAAAATATATCAGAATATAATAGGATATACCAGAATATACCAGAATATAAAACAATATACCAGAATATACTAGAATATACTAACATATACCAGAATATACAACCATATACTCGAATATAACAAAATATATCAGAATATACTAGCATATACCAGAATATTCCAGAATATACCAGAATATACCAGAATATACCAGAATATACCAGAATATACCAGAATATAAAAGAATATACCAGAATATACCAGAATATAAAGAATATACCAGAATATACCAGAAGTATACCAGAATATACTAATATATACCAGAATATACAAGAATATACTAGAATATACCATAATATACCAGAATATACCAGAATATACCAGAATATAAGAGAATATACCAAAATATACCAGAATATGCCATAATATACCAGAATATACCAGAATATACTAATATATACCAGAATATACAGGAATATTCTAGAATATACCATAATATACCAGAATATAAAAGAATATACCAGAATATACCAGAATATACCAGAATATAAAAGAATATACCAGAATATGCCAGAATATGCCATAATATACCAGAAAATACCAGAATATACTAATATATACCAGAATATACAAGAATATACTAGAATATACCAAAATATATCAGAATATAATAGGATATAACAGAATATACCAGAATATACCAGAATATAAAACAATATACCAGAATATACTAGAATATACTAATATATACCAGAATATACAACCATATACTCGAATATAACAAAATATATCAGAATATACTAGCATATACCAGAATATTCCAGAATATACCAGAATATACCAGAATATACCAGAATATAAAAGAATATACCAGAATATACCAGAATATAAAAGAATATACCAGAATATAAAAGATAATATACCAGAATATACTAATATATACCAGAATATACAAGAGTATACTAGAATATACCATAATATACCAGAATATACCAGAATATACCAGAATATAAGAGAATATACCAAAATATACCAGAATATGCCATAATATACCAGAATATACCAGAATATACTAATATATACCAGAATATACAGGAATATTCTAGAATATACCATAATATACCAGAATATAAAAGAATATACCAGAATATACCAGAATATACCAGAATATAAAAGAATATACCAGGATATGCCAGAATATGCCAGAATATGCCATAATATACCAGAAAATACCAGAATATACTAATATATACCAGAATATACATGAATATACTAGAATATACCATAATATACCAGAATATAAAAGAATATACCAGAATATACCATAATATACTAGAATATAAAAGAATATACCATAATATACAAAAATATATCAGAATATACCAGAATATGCCATAATATACCAGAATATACCAGAATATACTAATATATACCAGAATATACAAGAATATACTAGAATATACCAAAATATATCAGAGTATAATAGGATATACCAGAATATACCAGAATATACCAGAATATAAGAGAATATACCAGAATATACCAGAATATGCCATAATATACCAGAATATACCAGAATATACTAATATATACCAGAATATACAAGAATATACTAGAATATACCAAAATATATCAGAATATAATAGGATATACCAGAATATACCAGAATATACCAGAATATAAGAGAATATACCAGAATATACCAGAATATAAGAGAATATACCAGAATATACCAGAATATGCCATAATATACCAGAATATACAAGAATATACCAGAATATAAGAGAATATACCAGAATATACCAGAATATGCCATAATATACCAGAATATACCAGAATATACTGAATATATACCAGAATATACCAGAATATACCAGAATATAAAAGAATATACCAGAATATACCAGAATATACCAGAATATACTAATATATACCAGAATATACAAGAATATACTAGAATATACCATAATATACCAGAATATACAAGAATATACCAGAATATAAGAGAATATACCAGAATATACCAGAATATGCCATAATATACCAGAATATACCAGAATATACTAATATATACCAGAATATACCAGAATATACCAGAATATAAAAGAATATACCAGAATATACCAGAATATACCAGAATATACAAGAATATACTAGAATATACCATAATATACCAGAATATAAAAGAATATACCAGAATATACCATAATATACTAGAATATAAAGAATATACCATAATATACAAAAATATACCAGAATATACCAGAATATGCCATAATATACCAGAATATACCAGAATATACTAATATATACCAGAATATACAAGAATATACTAGAATATACCAAAATATATCAGAATATAATAGGATATACCAGAATATACCAGAATATAAAACAATATACCAGAATATACTAGAATATACTAATATATACCAGAATATACAACCATATACTCGAATATAACAAAATATATCAGAATCTACTAGCATATACCAGAATATACCAGAATATACTAATATATACCAGAATATACAAGAATATACTAGAATATACCATAATATACCAGAATATACCAGAATATACCAGAATATAAGAGAATATACCAAAATATACCAGAATATGCCATAATATACCAGAATATACCAGAATATACTAATATATACCAGAATATACAGGAATATTCTAGAATATACCATAATATACCAGAATATAAAAGAATATACCAGAATATACCAGAATATACCAGAATATAAAAGAATATACCAGAATATGCCAGAATATGCCAGAATATGCCATAATATACCAGAAAATACCAGAATATACTAATATATACCAGAATATACATGAATATACTAGAATATACCATAATATACCAGAATATAAAAGAATATACCAGAATATACCATAATATACTAGAATATAAAAGAATATACCATAATATACAAAAATGTATCAGAATATACCAGAATATGCCATAATATACCAGAATATACCAGAATATACTAATATATACCAGAATATACAAGAATATACTAGAATATACCAAAATATATCAGAATATAATAGCATATACCAGAATATACCAGAATATACCAGAATATAAGAGAATATACCAGAATATACCAGAATATGCCATAATATACCAGAATATACCAGAATATACTAATATATACCAGAATATACAAGAATATACTAGAATATACCAAAATATATCAGAATATAATAGGATATACCAGAATATACCAGAATATACCAGAATATAAGAGAATATACCAGAATATACCAGAATATGCCATAATATACCAGAATATAGCAGAATATACTAATATATACCAGAATATACAAGAATATACTAGAATATACCATAATATACTAGAATATAAAAGAATATACCATAATATACAAAAATATACCAGAATATACCAGAATATGCCATAATATACCAGAATATACCAGAATATACTAATATATACCAGAATATACAAGAATATCCTAGAATATACCAAAATATATCAGAATATAATAGGATATACCAGAATATACCAGAATATAAAACAATATACCAGAATATACTAGAATATACCATAATATACCAGAATATACCAGAATATACAAGAATATACTAGAATATACCAACATATATCAGAATATAATAGGATATACCAGAATATACCAGAATATAAAACAATATACCAGAATATACTAGAATATTCCAGAATATACCAGAATATACCAGAGTATACCAGAATATGCCATAATGTACCAGAACATACCAGAATATATTAATACATATCAGAACATACAAGAATATACTAGAATATACCATAATATACCAGAATATAAAAGAATATACCAGAATATACCATAATGTTCTAGAATTTACCGAAACGTACCAGAAAATAACATAATATACCAGAATATACAAGAATATACCAGAATATACCAGAATATAAAATAATATACAAGAATATACCTGAATATGCCATAATAGACCAGAATATACCAGAATATACTAATATATACCAGAATATACTAATATATACCAGAATATACTAATATATACCAGAAACCAGAATATACAAGAATATACTAGAATATACCATAATATACCAGAATATACCAGAATACACCAGAATATACCATAATATACGATAATATACCATAATACGCCAAAATATACGAGCACACACCCAGAATATACCATAATATACCATAATATCACAAAATATACTAGAATATACCATAATATACCAGAATATACCAGAATATACAAGGATATACTAGAATAAACCAAAATATATCAGAATATACTAGCTATACCAGAATATTCCAGTATATACCAGAATATACCAGAATATACCAGAATATAAAAGAATATACCAGAATATACCAGAATATGCCATAATATACCAAAATATACCAGAATATACTAATATATACCAGAATATACAAGAATATACTAGAATATACCATAATATACCAGAATATAAAAGAATGTACCAGAATATACCAGAATATACCAGAATATACTAATATATACCAGAATATACAAGAATATACTAGAATCTACCATAATATACCAGAATATACCAGAATATACCAGAATATAGGAGAATATACCAGAATATACCAGAATATACCAGAATATGCCAGAATATGCCAGATATGCCATAATATACCAGAATATAAAAGAATATACCAAAATATACCAGAATATAAAAGAATATTCCAGAATATAGCATAATATACTAGAATAAAAAACAATATATCATAATATACAAAAATATACCAGAATATAGCAGAATATGCCATAATATACCAGAATATACCAGAATATACTAATATATACCAGAATATACAAGAATATACTAGAATATACCAAAATATATCAGAATATAATAGGATATAACAGAATATACCAGAATATACCAGAATATACTAATATATACCAGAATATACAAGAATATACTAGAATCTACCATAATATACCAGAATATACCAGAATATACCAGAATATAGGAGAATATACCAGAATATACCAGAATATACCAGAATATACCAGAATATGCCAGAATATGCCAGAATATGCCATAATATACCAGAATATAAAAGAATATACCAAAATATACCAGAATATAAAAGAATATTCCAGAATATAGCATAATATACTAGAATATAAAAGAATATATCATAATATACAAAAATATACCAGAATATACCAGAATATGCCATAATATACCAGAATATAAGAGAATATACCAAAATATACCAGAATATGCCATAATATACCAGAATATACCAGAATATAAAAGAATATACCAGAATATACCAGAATATACCAGAATATACTAATATATACCAGAATATACAAGAATATACTAGAATATACCATAATATACCAGAATATACCAGAATATACCAGAATATAAGAGAATATACCAAAATATACCAGAATATGCCATAATATACCAGAATATACCAGAATATACTAATATATACCAGAATATACAGGAATATTCTAGAATATACCATAATATACCAGAATATAAAAGAATATACAAGAATATACCAGAATATACCAGAATATACTAATATATACCAGAATATACTCGAATATACTAGAATATACCATAATATACCAGAATATAAAAGAATATACCAGAATATACCATAATATACTAGAATATAAAAGAATATACCATAATATACAAAAATATACCAGAATATACCAGAATATGCCATAATATACCAGAATATACCAGAATATACTAATATATACCAGAATATACAAGAATATACTAGAATATACCATAATATACCAGAATATAAAAGAATGTACCAGAATATACCACAATATACCAGAATATACTAATATATACCAGAATATACAAGAATATACTAGAATCTACCATAATATACCAGAATATACCAGAACATACTAATATATACCAGAATATACAAGAATATACTAGAATCTACCATAATATACCAGAATATACCAGAATATACCAGAATATAGGAGAATATACCAGAATATACCAGAATATACCAGAATATGCCAGAATATGCCAGAATATGCCATAATATACCAGAATATAAAAGAATATACCAAAATATACCAGAATATAAAAGCATATTCCAGAATATAGCATAATATACTAGAATAAAAAAGAATATATCATAATATACAAAAATATACCAGAATATAGCAGAATATGCCATAATATACCAGAGTATACCAGAATATACTAATATATACCAGAATATACAAGAATATACTAGAATATACCAAAATATATCAGAATATAATAGGATATAACAGAATATACCAGAATATACCAGAATATACTAATATATACCAGAATATACAAGAATATACTAGAATCTACCATAATATACCAGAATATACCAGAATATACCAGAATATAGGAGAATATACCAGAATATACCAGAATATACCAGAATATTCCAGAATATGCCAGAATATGCCAGAATATGCCATAATATACCAGAATATAAAAGAATATACCAAAATATACCAGAATATAAAAGAATATTCCAGAATATAGCATAATATACTAGAATATAAAAGAATATATCATAATATACAAAAATATACCAGAATATACCAGAATATGCCATAATATACCAGAATATACCAGAATATACTAATATATACCAGAATATACAAGAATATACTAGAATATACCAAAATATATCAGAATATAATAGGATATAACAGAATATACCAGAATATACCAGAATATAAAACAATATACCAGAATATACTAGAATATACTAATATATACCAGAATATACAACCATATACTCGAATATAACAAAATATATCAGAATATACTAGCATATACCAGAATATTCCAGAATATACCAGAATATACCAGAATATACCAGAATATAAGAGAATATACCAAAATATACCAGAATATGCCATAATATACCAGAATATACCAGAATATAAAAGAATATACCAGAATATACCAGAATATACCAGAATATACTAATATATACCAGAATATACAAGAATATACTAGAATATACCATAATATACCAGAATATACCAGAATATACCAGAATATAAGAGAATATACCAAAATATACCAGAATATGCCATAATATACCAGAATATACCAGAATATACTAATATATACCAGAATATACAGGAATATTCTAGAATATACCATAATATACCAGAATATAAAAGAATATAGCAGAATATACCAGAATATACCAGAATATACTAATATATACCAGAATATACAAGAATATACTAGAATATACCATAATATACCAGAATATAAAAGAATATACCAGAATATACCATAATATACTAGAATATAAAAGAATATACCATAATATACAAAAATATACCAGAATATACCAGAATATGCCATAATATACCAGAATATACCAGAATATACTAATATGTACCAGAATATACAAGAATATACTAGAATATACCAAAATATATCAGAATATAATAGGATATACCAGAATATACCAGAATATACCAGAATATAAGAGAATATACCAGAATATACCAGAATATGCCATAATATACCAGAATATACCAGAATATACTAATATATACCAGAATATACAAGAATATACTAGAATATACCAAAATATATCAGAATATAATAGGATATACCAGAATATACCAGAATATACCAGAATATAAGAGAATATACCAGAATATACCAGAATATGCCATAATATACCAGAATATACCACAATATACTAATATATACCAGAATATACAAGAATATACTAGAATATACCATAATATACTAGAATATAAAAGAATATACCATAATATACAAAAATATACCAGAATATACCAGAATATGCCATAATATACCAGAATATACCAGAATATACTAATGTATACCAGAATATACAAGAATATTCTAGAATATACCAAAATATATCAGAATATAATAGGATATACCAGAATATACCAGAATATAAAACAATATACCAGAATATACTAGAATATACCATAATATACCAGAATATACCAGAATATACAAGAATATACTAGAATATACCAACATATATCAGAATATACTAGCATATACCAGAATATTCCAGAATATACCAGAATATACCAGAGTATACCAGAATATGCCATAATGTACCAGAACATACCAGAATATATTAATACATATCAGAATATACAAGAATATACTAGAATATACCATAATATACCAGAATATAAAAGAATATACCAGAATATACCATAATGTTCTAGAATTTACCGAAACGTACCAGAAAATAACATAATATACCAGAATATACAAGAATATATCAGAATATACCAGAATATAAAATAATATACAAGAATATACCTGAATATGCCATAATAGACCAGAATATACCAGAATATACTAATATATACCAGAATATACTAATATATACCAGAATATACAAGAATATACTAGAATATACCATAATATACCAGAATATACCAGAATACACCAGAATATACCATAATATACGATAATATACCATAATACGCCAAAATATACGAGCACACACCAGAATATACCATAATATACCATAATATGAGAAAATATACTAGAATATATCATAATATACAATAATATGACAAAATGTACTAGAATATACCATAATATACCAGAATATACCAGAATATACAAGGATATACTAGAATATACCAAAATATATCAGAATATACTAGCATATACCAGAATATTCCAGAATATACCAGAATATACCAGAATATACCAGAATATAAAGGAATATACCAGAATATACCAGAATATGCCATAATATACCAGAATATACCAGAATATACTAATATATACCAGAATATACAAGAATATACTAGAATATACCATAATATACTAGAATATAAAAGAATATACCATAATATACAAAAATATACCAGAATATACCAGAATATGCCGTAATATACCAGAATATACCAGAATATACTAATATATACCAGAATATACAAGAATATCCTAGAATATACCAAAATATATCAGAATATAATAGGATATACCAGAATATACCAGAATATAAAACAATATACCAGAATATACTAGAATATACCATAATATACCAGAATATACCAGAATATACAAGAATATACTAGAATATACCAACATATATCAGAATATACTAGCATATACCGAAATATTCCAGAATATACCAGAATATACCAGAATATACTAATATATACCAGAATATACAAGAATATACTAGAATATACAAGAATATACTAGAATATACCATAATATACCAGAATATACCAGAATATACCAGAATATAAGAGAATATACCAAAATATACCAGAATATGCCATAATATACCAGAATATACCAGAATATACTAATATATACCAGAATATACAGGAATATTCTAGAATATACCATAATATACCAGAATATAAAAGAATATACCAGAATATACCAGAATATACCAGAATATAAAAGAATATACCAGAATATGCCAGAATATGCCAGAATATGCCATAATATACCAGAAAATACCAGAATATACTAATATATACCAGAATATACATGAATATACTAGAATATATCATAATATACCAGAATATAAAAGAATATACCAGAATATACCATAATATACTAGAATATAAAAGAATATACCATAATATACAAAAATATACCAGAATATACCAGAATATGCCATAATATACCAGAATATACCAGAATATACTAATATATACCAGAATATACAAGAATATACTAGAATATACCAAAATATATCAGAATATAATAGGATATACCAGAATATACCAGAATATACCAGAATATACCAGAATATACCAGAATATACCAGAATATACTAATATATACCAGAATATACAAGAATATACTAGAATATACCAAAATATATCAGAATATAATAGGATATACCAGAATATACCAGAATATACCAGAATATAAGAGAATATACCAGAATATACCACAATATGCCATAATATACCAGAATATACCAGAATATACTAATATATACCAGAATATACAAGAATATACTAGAATATACCAAAATATATCAGAATATAATAGGATATAACAGAATATACCAGAATATACCAGAATATAAAACAATATACCAGAATATACTAGAATATACTAATATATACCAGAATATACAACCATATACTCGAATATAACAAAATATATCAGAATATACTAGCATATACCAGAATATTCCAGAATATACCAGAATATAACAGAATATGCCATAATATACCAGAATATACCAGAATATACTAATATATACCAGAATATACAAGAATATACTAGAATATACCAAAATATATCAGAATATAATAGGATATACTAGAATATACCAAAATATATCAGAATATAATAGGATATACCAGAATATACCAGAATATACCAGAATATAAGAGAATATACCAGAATATACCAGAATATGCCATAATATACCAGAATATACCAGAATATACTAATATATACCAGAATATACAAGAATATCCTAGAATATACCAAAATATATCAGAATATAATAGGATATACCAGAATATACCAGAATATAAAACAATATACCAGAATATACTAGAATATACCATAATATACCAGAATATACCAGAATATACAAGAATATACTAGAATATACCAACATATATCAGAATATACTAGCATATACCGAAATATTCCAGAATATACCAGAATATACCAGAATATACTAATATATACCAGAATATACAAGAATATACTAGAATATACAAGAATATACTAGAATATACCATAATATACCAGAATATACCAGAATATACCAGAATATAAGAGAATATACCAAAATATACCAGAATATGCCATAATATACCAGAATATACCAGAATATACTAATATATACCAGAATATACAGGAATATTCTAGAATATACCATAATATACCAGAATATAAAAGAATATACCAGAATATACCAGAATATACCAGAATATAAAAGAATATACCAGAATATGCCAGAATATGCCAGAATATGCCATAATATACCAGAAAATACCAGAATATACTAATATATACCAGAATATACATGAATATACTAGAATATATCATAATATACCAGAATATAAAAGAATATACCAGAATATACCATAATATACTAGAATATAAAAGAATATACCATAATATACAAAAATATACCAGAATATACCAGAATATACTAATATATACCAGAATATACAAGAATATACTAGAATATACCAAAATATATCAGAATATAATAGGATATACCAGAATATACCAGAATATACCAGAATATAAGAGAATATACCAGAATATACCAGAATATGCCATAATATACCAGAATATACCAGAATATACTAATATATACCAGAATATACAAGAATATACTAGAATATACCAAAATATATAAGAATATAATAGGATATACCAGAATATACCAGAATATACCAGAATATAAGAGAATATACCAGAATATACCAGAATATGCCATAATATACCAGAATATACCAGAATATACTAATATATACCAGAATATACAAGAATATACTAGAATATACCATAATATACTAGAATATAAAAGAATATACCATAATATACAAAAATATACCAGAATATACCAGAATATGCCGTAATATACCAGAATATACCAGAATATACTAATATATACCAGAATATACCAGAATATAAAACAATATACCAGAATATACTAGAATATGCCATAATATACCAGAATATACCAGAATATACAAGAATATACTAGAATATACCAACATATATCAGAATATACTAGCATATACCGAAATATTCCAGAATATACCAGAATATACCAGAATATACTAATATATACCAGAATATACAAGAATATACTAGAATATACAAGAATATACTAGAATATACCATAATATACCAGAATATACCAGAATATACCAGAATATAAGAGAATATACCAAAATATACCAGAATATGCCATAATATACCAGAATATACCAGAATATACTAATATATACCAGAATATACAGGAATATTCTAGAATATACCATAATATACCAGAATATAAAAGAATATACCAGAATATACCAGAATATACCAGAATATAAAAGAATATACCAGAATATGCCAGAATATGCCAGAATATGCCATAATATACCAGAAAATACCAGAATATACTAATATATACCAGAATATACATGAATATACTAGAATATATCATAATATACCAGAATATAAAAGAATATACCAGAATATACCATAATATACTAGAATATAAAAGAATATACCATAATATACAAAAATATACCAGAATATACCAGAATATGCCATAATATACCAGAATATACCAGAATATACTAATATATACCAGAATATACAAGAATATACTAGAATATACCAAAATATATCAGAATATAATAGGATATACCAGAATATACCAGAATATACCAGAATATACCAGAATATACTAATATATACCAGAATATACAAGAATATACTAGAATATACCAAAATATATCAGAATATAATAGGATATACCAGAATATACCAGAATATACCAGAATATAAGAGAATATACCAGAATATACCACAATATGCCATAATATACCAGAATATACCAGAATATACTAATATATACCAGAATATACAAGAATATACTAGAATATACCAAAATATATCAGAATATAATAGGATATAACAGAATATACCAGAATATACCAGAATATAAAACAATATACCAGAATATACTAGAATATACTAATATATACCAGAATATACAACCATATACTCGAATATAACAAAATATATCAGAATATACTAGCATATACCAGAATATTCCAGAATATACCAGAATATAACAGAATATGCCATAATATACCAGAATATACCAGAATATACTAATATATACCAGAATATACAAGAATATACTAGAATATACCAAAATATATCAGAATATAATAGGATATACTAGAATATACCAAAATATATCAGAATATAATAGGATATACCAGAATATACCATAATATACCAGAATATAAGAGAATATACCAGAATATACCAGAATATGCCATAATATACCAGAATATACCAGAATATACTAATATATACCAGAATATACAAGAATATCCTAGAATATACCAAAATATATCAGAATATAATAGGATATACCAGAATATACCAGAATATAAAACAATATACCAGAATATACTAGAATATACCATAATATACCAGAATATACCAGAATATACAAGAATATACTAGAATATACCAACATATATCAGAATATACTAGCATATACCGAAATATTCCAGAATATACCAGAATATACCAGAATATACTAATATATACCAGAATATACAAGAATATACTAGAATATACAAGTGTAGCGGCTAGCGGGGCGCCGGAAGAGAAATCTTCAGCGCACCAGCACCAAGAAAGATTTATGGTTTGCACAGCATAAGACGCTATTTGTGAGAAAACGTCTTTAACGTTTTTGGCCACTTAGCGGACAGATGTGTCCTTGTAGTTCCTAGCGACGAACTCAATAGCGCAAGTGGACGCCATAAATTTTGGGTAGTCTAAGGGTCTCCAGCCTAGAGTGTCCCAGCGACGCGTGCCTGGTTTCTATCACCCGGGAAAGCTGGGCCCGTTGACGTAAGCCAGCAGTCACGTACCGCACTTAGCACGGGGCCCGGAAGACACCCCGCTGCATCACCAAAATTAGATTTTTAACAGAACGACACGCTCACCCTTCTCACGCACGAGAGGCGTGGAACGTGGGCGTGTTATGCAAAATGCACGGATTGGTGGAAGTTCCCCGCAAGGACTTCCACCAATCAGCCGACAAGCATTTTTGAAGATATAAGGCAGAGACTACCGACGCGAACAGGAAGTCACGAAGTCGAGACACAGCCGCGTATCCGCCGAGTGACTTAGAGTCTAGTCCGGTCGTTGCTAAGTTGCAATACAGTTCAACCGCGAGTCTAAGCGAATCGCCGGTTTTAGTTGAACCACCCCGGACGCTCTCGCGACATCACTCTTTATTGTAAATAAAGGACTCAGTCACGTACACCTGATTTTGAACACTTGTTCTAAGGCACCCGCCTTATATAACCCTGTTCCTTCATTGGTGACCCCGACGTGATCAGGGTGACTGAGTCGAATCACGCGCATATTTTTTTTCTCTCTCGAAGTGCGTGTAGTGCAGTGTTATTGAAATGGCGACAACGACACCAGAAGTCAGCAAGGTCGCCATCAAGATCCCACCCTTCTGGCCTGAGCAACCCGAGCTGTGGTTCCGCCAAATCGAAGCACAGTTCGCCCTAAACGGGATTACAGCTGACACGACAAAATTTTATTATATACTGTCGCAGCTCGAACCCAAATACGCGTTGGAGGTGCAGGATATATTTATAAACCCACCGGAGGCCAACAAATACGGGACACTAAGGTCCGAACTACTAAAGAGGCTGTCGGCGACCCAAGGGAAAAGGATTCGACAGCTGCTGGAGCAGGAGGAAATAGGCGACCGAACCCCGTCGCAATTCTTACGCCATATGCGGAACCTCGCAGGTACCACAGTCAGCGACGAGTTCCTGCGGACCCTGTGGTCAGGTAGACTACCCAACGTGACCAGAGCGATCGTCTCGGCTCAGTCAGACCTGCCATTAAACAAGCTGGCCGAGATAGCCGACCACATCCACGCGGAGGTGCAGCCAACCCAGGTAGCCAGCACGTCGGCCCCAACGCAGTCCGACCGCCTGGCAGAACTCCTGATCGACCGATTGGAGAGACTGGAGCTTCGAGTCGCCGAAACATCCCGACCTTGCAGTCACAAGGGAAGCAGGACGCCCAGACGGAGTCGGTCTTCGTCCAGGTCATCGGGTAAGACGGAGAACGTCTGCTGGTACCACCAGAGGTTTGGGAAGGAGTCCACCAAATGCCGCCAGCCGTGTTCGTATGCGGGAAACGAGTCCCTCCGACACTGACCGCGGCAGCCAGTGACGGAACATCCACCTGCCGCCTCTTCGTCACGGACAAAGTGACGAAGACCCAATACCTCGTCGACACTGGCTCGGACCTTTGTGTGTATCCACGCACACTCGTCAAAGGCCAAGTCAGCAAGACGTCATACGAGATGGTTGCGGCAAACGGATCGACGATCGGCACCTACGGCATCCGCGTGATGGACCTCAACCTGGGACTACGGAGGGCCTTCCAGTGGAGGTTCATCATCGCCGACGTGGGAAAACCCATCATTGGCGCCGACTTCCTCACGCGCTACGGCCTACTGGTGGACCTCAGGCGACGACGCCTGATCGACCAGACGACATCACGGACGACAACGGGACGCACCGTCGTGTGTTTCACGGACTCCATCCGGACCATCGCGGGGAACTCACGCTACCACCAGCTGCTAGCCCAGTTTCCCGACGTGACCCGACCCACAGCGACTCCTAGGCAAGTCAAACACGATGTTGTACATCATATTGTAACGACTCCCGGCACCCCCGCGTATTGTAAGACCCGCCGATTGTCCACCGATATGTACAAGGTCGCTCGCGCAGAGTTCGAGGAACTGTTATCTCGGGGTCACATCCGTCCTTCTAAAAGCCAGTGGGCTTCTGCTCTACACATGGTGCAGAAGAAGGACAACGGATGGCGGCCCTGCGGCGATTACAGGACCTTAAACGCTCGCACGATCCCCGACCGGTATCCCATACCACATATCGAGGACTTCGCGCGAACATTAGCAGGGAAGACAGTGTTTACTACGTTAGACCTGGTCCGCGCGTACCACCAGATACCGGTAAACCCTCGCGATATTCCGAAGACCGCGGTAACGACGCCGTTCGGGTTGTACGAGTACACCGTCATGCCGTTCGGTTTGCGCAACGCGGCGCAGACGTTTCAACGCTTCATCGACACCGTCTTACGCGGTTTCGATTTTTGCTATGCGTATCTAGACGATATTCTAGTAGCGTCAGTCGATGAAGACGAGCATATGGAACATCTGCGTCAACTCCTCGAGCGGCTTAACGAGTACGGTGTCATCGTCAACCCGAGCAAATGCGTATTCGCCGCTACCGAAGTCAAGTTTCTCGGGTATATTGTGAACGGCAACGGCACGAGGCCTCTACCTGAAAAAGTAAAGGCCATAAACGAATTTCCGAAACCAGAGACCGCGAAACAGCTCCGTAGGTTCCTCGGTATGTTAAACTTTTATAGACGGTTCATACCTAACGCCGCGGCGGTACAAACACCGCTTCACCACCTGCTCAGCGGTCGGACGGCGAAAGGCAACGCCCCGATCCAATGGTCAGGTGAAGCGGAAACAGCGTTTCAAGCATCCAAAGATGCACTTGCCAACGCTACGCTACTAACGCATCCATCGAGTCGTTCGCAACTCGCGATTATGGTGGATGCGTCGGATTTCGCGATCGGAGCAACGCTGCAACAGCGACAAGGAAATTCGTGGAGGCCACTAGCCTTCCACACGAAATCCATGTCGCCCGCACAGCGTAACTACAGCGCATACGATCGCGAACTTCTAGCGATATATACAGCGGTTAAGAAATTCCGACATATGGTCGAAGGTCGTTCGTTCACGATATACACCGATCATAAACCTCTGACTTTCGCGTTCAACCAGAGATCCGACAAATGTTCCCCTCGACAGTTTCGGTATCTGGATTACGTAGGCCAGTTCACCACTGACATTCGGCACATCAGCGGCAAAGATAATGAGGTGGCGGACGCACTATCGCGAATCGAATCCATCGCGTCGACCATAGACTACGCGGAATTAGCTCGTTCGCAAGAAAACGACGAAGAAGTCGACAAGTTCTTAACCGCGTCCGACACCTCATTAACGCTCAAGCGCGTCAAATTAA
Source organism: Halictus rubicundus (assembly GCF_050948215.1). Classification (NCBI taxonomy): domain Eukaryota; kingdom Metazoa; phylum Arthropoda; class Insecta; order Hymenoptera; family Halictidae; genus Halictus; species Halictus rubicundus. The sequence continues at coordinate 24,413 of NW_027489548.1, forward strand.
TCGACAGCGACGTCGAAGTCTATTGCGACGTGTCAACGAATGTCGCGCGCCCATTCGTAACAGCACCGTTTCGCCGACACGCGTTCTCAGCTGTCCATAACTGCGCCCATCCAGGTATCAAGGCCACCGCGAAACTCTGCAAACAGAGATTTGTTTGGCCGTCGATAGAACGCGACTGTCGCGCCTGGGCTCGCAGTTGTACCGAATGTCAGCGCGCTAAAACGAGTAGACATGTCTTCAGCCCGATATCGGAATTCAAAGCGCCGTCCGCCAGATTCGAGCACATCCATCTCGATTTGGTGGGCCCGCTACCGATATCAGACGGCAAAAGATACTGCCTCACATGCGTCGATCGCTTCACGCGTTGGCCCGAAGCCTTTCCGATCGCCAATATCGAGGCAGAAACGGTAGCGAAAGAGTTTGTCGCCGGATGGGTGGCTAGATTCGGTACCCCCATCCGGATCACAACGGACCAGGGTAGGCAGTTCGAATCGCAGTTGTTCAAACACCTGAGCAATTTATTAGGCGCGAAGCATATTCGAACTGCAGCCTATCATCCGGCGGCAAACGGCATGGTCGAGCGCTTCCATAGACAGCTCAAAGCTGCCATAAAGTGCCACGGCACGCAACGTTGGACCGATGCGTTGCCCGTAGTACTTTTAGGTATTAGGGCAGCGTATCGGGACGACTTGCTGGCATCAACGGCAGAGCTCGTCTATGGCGAGAGCGTTCGGCTACCTGCCGAATTTTTTACCAACACGGCGAGCAACGAAGACCCCGCGAGCATGGTGAGGCAGTTACGCGAACACTTCCGCGACGTTCGCCCGGTGCCGGGATCGCGTCATGGTGGCAACAAAGTGTTTGTCTACAAAGACCTAGCGACCGCCTCCCACGTGTACCTTCGTACCGACGCAACGCGGACCCCATTGCAAAACGCGTACGAAGGACCTTTCCCAGTTATTTCGCGTAACGGGAAGAATTTCAAGATTCGAGTGCGCGGAAAAGACACAACGGTAACCATTGACCGCCTTAAACCCGCGTACACGGTAAACGGTGACGAGACCGTACGATACAAAGACTCGCAACCGACGACCGAGCCGACCCCCGCGCAGGTACCTGTCCACACGCGCTCAGGTAGACGCGTTAGATTTCCTGACTACCTGCAGGTCGGAACGTGAGACAACCTTGCCACGTCGTATATATATTGTACATTTTGTAAATAGCCAGCTACAATAAGAATAGGTATAGATTACCCGGTAATTAGGATTAAGTTAGGATAGCGTTAGCACTGGTAAGGGGGTGATGTAGCGGCTAGCGGGGCGCCGGAAGAGAAATCTTCAGCGCACCAGCACCAAGAAAGATTTATGGTTTGCACAGCATAAGACGCTATTTGTGAGAAAACGTCTTTAACGTTTTTGGCCACTTAGCGGACAGATGTGTCCTTGTAGTTCCTAGCGACGAACTCAATAGCGCAAGTGGACGCCATAAATTTTGGGTAGTCTAAGGGTGTCCAGCCTAGAGTGTCCCAGCGACGCGTGCCTGGTTTCTATCACCCGGGAAAGCTGGGCCCGTTGACGTAAGCCAGCAGTCACGTACCGCACTTAGCACGGGGCCCGGAAGACACCCCGCTGCATCACCAAAATTAGATTTTTAACAGAACAACACGCTCACCCTTCTCACGCACGAGAGGCGTGGAACGTGGGCGTGTTATGCAAAATGCACGGATTGGTGGAAGTTCCCCGCAAGGACTTCCACCAATCAGCCGACAAGCATTTTTGAAGATATAAGGCAGAGACTACCGACGCGAACAGGAAGTCACGAAGTCGAGACATAGCCGCGTATCCGCCGAGTGACTTAGAGTCTAGTCCGGTCGTTGCTAAGTTGCAATACAGTTCAACCGCGAGTCTAAGCGAATCGCCGGTTTTAGTTGAACCACCCCGGACGCTCTCGCGACATCACTCTTAATTGTAAATAAAGGACTCAGTCACGTACACCTGATTTTGAACACTTGTTCTAAGGCACCCGCCTTATATAACCCTGTTCCTTCACAAGAATATACTACAATATACCATAATATACCAGAATATACCAGAATATACCAGAATATAAGAGAATATACCAAAATATACCAGAATATGCCATAATATACCAGAATATACCAGAATATACTAATATATACCAGAATATACAGGAATATTCTAGAATATACCATAATATACCAGAATATAAAAGAATATACCAGAATATACCAGAATATACCAGAATATAAAAGAATATACCAGAATATGCCAGAACATGCCAGAATATGCCATAATATACCAGAAAATACCAGAATATACTAATATATACCAGAATATACATGAATATACTAGAATATATCATAATATACCAGAATATAAAAGAATATACCAGAATATACCATAATATACTAGAATATAAAAGAATATACCATAATATACAAAAATATACCAGAATATACCAGAATATGCCATAATATACCAGAATATACCAGAATATACTAATATATACCAGAATATACAGGAATATTCTAGAATATACCATAATATACCAGAATATAAAAGAATATACCAGAATATACCAGAATATACCAGAATATAAAAGAATATACCAGAATATGCCAGAACATGCCAGAATATGCCATAATATACCAGAAAATACCAGAATATACTAATATATACCAGAATATACATGAATATACTAGAATATATCATAATATACCAGAATATAAAAGAATATACCAGAATATACCATAATATACTAGAATATAAAAGAATATACCATAATATACAAAAATATACCAGAATATACCAGAATATGCCATAATATACCAGAATATACCAGAATATACTAATATATACCAGAATATACAAGAATATACTAGAATATACCAAAATATATCAGAATATAATAGGATATACCAGAATATACCAGAATATACCAGAATATACCAGAATATACCAGAATATACCACAATATGCCATAATATACCAGAATATACCAGAATATACTAATATATACCAGAATATACAAGAATATACTAGAATATACCAAAATATATCAGAATATAATAGGATATAACAGAATATACCAGAATATACCAGAATATAAAACAATATACCAGAATATACTAGAATATACTAATATATACCAGAATATACAACCATATACTCGAATATAACAAAATATATCAGAATATACTAGCATATACCAGAATATTCCAGAATATACCAGAACATAACAGAATATACCAGAATATAAAAGAATATACCAGAATATACCAGAATATAAAAGAATATACCAGAATATACCAGAATATACCAGAATATACTAATATATACCAGAATATACAAGAATATACTAGAATATACCATAATATACCAGAATATACCAGAATATACCAGAATATAAGAGAATATACCAAAATATACCAGAATATGCCATAATATACCAGAATATACCAGAATATACCAGAATATACCAGAATATAAGAGAATATACCAATATATACCAGAATATGCCATAATATACCAGAATATACCAGAATATACTAATATATACCAGAATATACAGGAATATTCTAGAATATACCATAATATACCAGAATATAAAAGAATATACCAGAATATACCAGAATATACCAAAATATAAAAGAATATACCAGAATATGCCAGAATATGCCAGAATATGCCATAATATACCAGAAAATACCAGAATATACTAATATATACCAGAATATACAAGAATATACTAGAATATACCAAAATATATCAGAATATAATAGGATATACCAGAATATACCAGAATATACCAGAATATACCAGAATATACTAATATATACCAGAATATACAAGAATGTACTAGAATATACCAAAATATATCAGAATATAATAGGATATACCAGAATATACCAGAATATACCAGAATATAAGAGAATATACCAGAATATACCACAATATGCCATAATATACCAGAATATACCAGAATATACTAATATATACCAGAATATACAAGAATATACTAGAATATACCAAAATATATCAGAATATAATAGGATATAACAGAATATACCAGAATATACCAGAATATAAAACAATATACCAGAATATACTAGAATATACTAATATATACCAGAATATACAACCATATACTCGAATATAACAAAATATATCAGAATATACTAGCATATACCAGAATATTCCAGAATATACCAGAATATACCAGAATATACCAGAATATAAAAGAATATACCAGAATATACCAGAATATAAAAGAATATACCAGAATATACCAGAATATACCAGAATATACTAATATATACCAGAATATACAAGAATATACTAGAATATACCAGAATATACTAGAATATACCATAATATACCAGAATATACCAGAATATACCAGAATATAAGAGAATATACCAAAAATATACCAGAATATGCCATAATATACCAGAATATACCAGAATATACTAATATATACCAGAATATACAGAATATTCTAGAATATACCATAATATACCAGAATATAAAAGAATATACCAGAATATACCAGAATATACCAGAATATAAAAGAATATACCAGAATATGCCAGAATATGCCAGAATATGCCATAATATACCAGAAAATACCAGAATATACTAATATATACCAGAATATACATGAATATACTAGAATATATCATAATATACCAGAATATAAAAGAATATACCAGAATATACCATAATATACTAGAATATAAAAGAATATACCATAATATACAAAAATATACCAGAATATACCAGAATATGCCATAATATACCAGAATATACCAGAATATACTAATATATACCAGAATATACAAGAATATACTAGTGTTCAGGACTCCAACGTTCAAAATTGCCGGTAATCGGGTGCGAGTTTACATATCGATCACGCGCTTCGATCGATAGCGCCGCGTTACGATTACAAACGTTCCTGCCGTTGTCCTTCGTCTTCTTGATCCAGACAGCGAACGATCAACACGTCTATTATCTCCGCGCCTATCGCATTCTTGTAACCGTCTCGCGCAAAACCTTTCGGATTCGACGCTTATCGCCTACCGTGCCTATCGCGGGATTATCGTCTCCGTAGTGAACGTCTGGTATCGTGAAATAAAAAAGGGTTCTTTTTCGTGACCGAACAAGTGGTAACTCTTTAAATCCCGTATACCGCTGTATATCCTTGACAGGATAGTTCCACTATCCAAATCAACCTCGCTGCACGAGAAAACAACTAGAATATACCAAAATATATCAGAATATAATAGGATATACCAGAATATACCAGAATATACCAGAATATACCAGAATATACTAATATATACCAGAATATACTAATATATACCAGAATATACAAGAATATACTAGAATATACCAAATATATCAGAATATAATAGGATATACCAGAATATACCAGAATATACCAGAATATACCAGAATATAAAACAATATACCAGAATATACTAGAATATACTAATATATACCAGAATATACAACCATATACTCGAATATAACAAAATATATCAGAATATACTAGCATATACCAGAATATTCCAGAATATACCAGAATATAACAGAATATACCAGAATATAAAAGAATATACCAGAATATACCAGAATATAAAAGAATATACCAGAATATACCAGAATATACCAGAATATACTAATATATACCAGAACATACAAGAATGTACTAGAATATACCAAAATATATCAGAATATAATAGGATATACCCGAATATACCAGAATATACCAGAATATACCAGAATATAAGAGAATATACCAAAATATACCAGAATATGCCATAATATACCAGAATATACCAGAATATACTAATATATACCAGAATATACAGGAATATTCTAGAATATACCATAATATACCAGAATATAAAAGAATATACCAGAATATACCAGAATATACCAGAATATAAAAGAATATACCAGAATATGCCAGAATATACCAGAATACACCAGAATATACCAGAATATACCATAATATACTAGAATATACCAGAATATAACATAATATACCTGAATATACCAGAATATACCAGAATATACCAGAATATACCAGAATATAACAGAATATACTAGAATATACCAGAATATACCAGAATATACCATAATATACAAGAATATACCAGAATATGACAAAATATACTAGAATATACTAGAATATACCTGAATATATCAGAATATGGCATAATATACCAGAATATACCAGAATATACCAATATATACCAGAATAATCCAGAATATACCAGAATATACCATAATATACAAGAATATACTAGAATATACCTGAATATACCAGAATATGCCATAATATACCAGAATATACCAGAATATACTAGAATATACCAGAATGTGACAAAATATACTAGAATATAATATAATATACCATAATATGCCAAAATATACGAGAATATACCATAATATACCAGAATATACCATAATATATCAGAATATACCAGAATATACTAATATACAAGAATATACCAGAATATACCAGAATATACCAGAATATACCAGAATATTCCAGAATATACCAGAATATACCAGAATATACAGAATATACCATAATATACAAGAATATAAAAGAATATACCAGAATATACCATAATGTACTAGAATTTACCGAAACGTACCAGAATATAACATAATGTACCAGAATATACAAGAATATACCAGAATATACCATAATATACTAGAATATACCAGAATATAACATAATATACCAGAATATAACAGAATATACCAGAATATACCAGAATATACCAGAATATACCAGAATATACCATAATATACAAGAATGTACCACAATATGACAAAATATACTAGAATATACTAGAATATATCTGAATATACCAGGAATATGCCATAATATACCAGAATATACCAGAATGTACCAATATATACCAGTATATACAAGAATATACCAGAATATACCAGAATACACCAGAATATACCAGAATATACCAGAATATACCAGAATATACCCTAATATACAAGAATATACTAGAATATAGCATAATATACCAGAATTTATAAGAATATACCAGAATATACCATAATATACTACAATATACCAGAATATAACATAATATACCAGAATATACCAGAATATACCAGAATATACCAGAATATACCAGAATATAACAGAATATACTAGAATATACCAGAATATACCAGAATATACCATAATATACAAGAATATACCAGAATATGACAAAATATACTAGAATATACTAGAATATACCTGAATATATCAGAATATGGCATAATATACTAGAATATACCATAATATACCAATATATACCAGAATAAACCAGAATATACCAGAATATACCATAATATACAAGAATATACTAGAATATACCTGAATATACCAGAATATGCCATAATATACAGAATATACCAGAATATACTAGAATATACCAGAATGTGACAAAATATACTAGAATATAATATAATATACCATAATATGCCAAAATATACGAGAATATACCATAATATACCAGAATATACCATAATATATCAGAATATAACAGAATATACTAATATACAAGAATATACAAGAATATACCAGAATATACCAGAATATTCCAGAATATACCAGAATATACAAGAATATACCAGAATATATAATAATATACTAGAATATACCAGAATATAACATAATATACCAGAATATACCAGAATATACCAGAATATACCAGAATATACCAGAATATACCAGAATATACCATAATATACCAGAATATACAAGAATATACCAGAATATACCATAATATACTAGAATATACCAGAATATAACATAATATACCAGAATATACCAGAATATACCAGAATATACCAATATATACCAGAATATACAAGAATATACCAGAATACACCAGAATATACCAGAATATACCAGAATATACCAGAATATACCCTAATATACAAGAATATACTAGAATATAGCATAATATACCAGAATATATAAGAATATACCAGAATAAACCATAATATACTAGAATATACCAGAATATAACATAATATACCAGAATATACCAGAATATACCAGAATATACCAGAATATACCAGAATATACCAGAATATACCAGAATATACCATAATATACAAGAATGTACCACAATATGACAAAATATACTAGAATATACTAGAATATATCTGAATATACCAGAATATGCCATAATATACCAGAATATACCAGAATATACCAATATATACCAGAATATACAAGAATATACCAGAATATACCAGAATATACCAGAATATACCAGAATATTCGAGAATATACCAGAATATAGCAGAATATACCAGAATGTACCAGAATATTCGAGAATATACCAGAATATAGCAGAATATACCAGAATATACCATAATATACCAGAATATACTATAATATACTAGAATTTACCGAAACGTACCAGAATATAACATAATATACGAGAATATACCAGAATATACCAGAATATACCAGAATATACCAGAATATATTGGTAAATATATACCAGAATATACAAGAATATACCAGAATATACCAGAATATACCAGATTATACCAGAATATTCCAGAATATACCAGAATATAGCAGAATATACCAGAATATACCATAATATACCAGAATATACCCTAATATACAAGAATATACTAGAATATAGCATAATATACCAGAATATATAAGAATATACCAGAATAAACCATAATATACTAGAATATACCAGAATATAACATAATATACCAGAATATACCAGAATATAACATAATATACCAGAATATACCAGAATATACCAGAATATACCAGAATATACCAGAATATACCAGAATATACCATAATATACAAGAATGTACCACAATATGACAAAATATACAAGAATATACTAGAATGTACCAGAATATACCAGAATACACCATAATATGCCAGAATATACCAGAATACAAAAGAATATACCAGAATATACTATAATATACTAGAATTTACCGAAACGTACCCGAATATAACATAATATGCGAGAATATACCAGAATATAGCAGAATATACCAGAATATTCCAGAATATACCAGAATATACCAGAATATACAAGAATATACCAGATTATACCAGAATATACCATAATATACAAGAATATACTAGAATATACCAGAATGTGACAAAATATACTAGAATATACTATAATATACCATAATATGCCAAAATATACGAGCACACACTAGAATATACCATAATATACCATAACATGACAAAATATACTAGAATATACCAGAATATACAAGAATATACTAGAATATACCAAAATATATCAGAATATACTAGCATATACCAGAATATTCCAGAATATAACAGAATATACCAGAATATACCAGAATATAAAAGAATATACCAGAATATACTAGAATATACCAGAATATACTAGAATGTACCAGAATATAACATAATATACCAGAATATACCAGAATATACCAGAATATACCAGAATATACCAGAATAAACCAGAATATACCAGAATATGACAAAATATACCAATATATACCAGAATATACAAGAATATACCAGAATATACCATAATATACCAGAATATACCAGAATATCCCAGAATATACCAGAATATACCAATATATACCAGAATATACAAGAATATACCAGAATACACCAGAATATACCAGAATATACCAGAATATACCAGAATATACCCTAATATACAAGAATATACTAGAATATACCATAATATACAAGAATATACTAGAATATACCAGAATATACCAGAATACACCAGAATATACCAGAATACACCAGAATATACCAGAATACTACCCTAATATACAAGAATATACTAGAATATAGCAGAATATACCAATATATACCAGAATATACAAGAATATACCAGAATATACCAGAATACACCAGAATATACCAGAATATACCAGAATATACCAGAATATACCCTAATATACAAGAATGTACTAGAATATAGCAGAATATACCAGAATATATAAGAATATACCAGAATAAACCATAATATACTAGAATATACCAGAATATAACATAATATACCAGAATATACCAGAATATACCAGAATATACCAGAATACACCAGAATGTACCAGAATATACCAGAATATACCAGAATATACCCTAATATACAAGAATATACTAGAATATAGCATAATATACCAGAATTTATAAGAATATACCAGAATATACCATAATATACTAGAATATACCAGAATATAACATAATATACCAGAATATACCAGAATATACCAGAATATACCAGAATATACCAGATATACCAGAATATACCAGAATATACTAGAATATACCAGAATATACCAGAATAATACCATAATATACAAGAATATACCAGAATATGACAAAATACACTTGAATATACTAGAATATACCTGAATATATCAGAATATGCCATAATATACCAGAATATACCAGAATATACCAGAATATACCAGAATATACCAGAATATACCATAATATACAAGAATGTACCACAATATGACAAAATATACAAGAATATACTAGAATATACCAGAATATACCAGAATACACCATAATATGCCAGAATATACCAGAATACAAAAGAATATACCAGAATATACTATAATATACTAGAATTTACCGAAACGTACCAGAATATAACATAACATACTAGAATATACCATAATATACCAGAATATACTAGCATATACCAGAATATTCCAGAATATACCAGAATATAACAGAATATACCAGAATATAAAAGAATATACCAGAATATACCAGAATATAAAAGAATATACCAGAATATACCAGAATTTAAAACAATATACCAGAATATACTAGAATATACTAATATATACCAGAATATACAACCATATACTCGAATATAACAAAATATATCAGAATATACTAGCATATACCAGAATATTCCAGAATATACCAGAATATACCAGAATATACCAGAATATAAAAGAATATACCAGAATATACCAGAATATAAAAGAATATACCAGAATATACCAGAATATACTAATATATACCAGAATATACAAGAATATACTAGAATATACCATAATATACCAGAATATACCAGAATATACCAGAATATAAGAGAATATACCAGAATATGACAAAATATACTAGAATATACTAGAATATACCTGAATATATCAGAATATGGCATAATATACAAGAATATACCAGAATATACCAATATATACCAGAATAATCCAGAATATACCAGAATATACCATAATATACAAGAATATACTAGAATATACCTGAATATACCAGAATATACTAGAATATACCAGAATGTGACAAAATATACTAGAATATAATATAATATACCATAATATGCCAAAATATACGAGAATATACCATAATATACCAGAATATACCATAATATATCAGAATATACCAGAATATACTAATATACAAGAATATACCAGAATATACCAGAATATACCAGAATATACAGAATATTCCAGAATATACCAGAATATACCAGAATATACCAGAATATACCATAATATACAAGAATATAAAAGAATATACCAGAATATACCATAATGTACTAGAATTTACCGAAACGTACCAGAATATAACATAATGTACCAGAATATACAAGAATATACCAGAAATATACCATAATATACTAGAATATACCAGAATATAACATAATATACCAGAATATAACAGAATATACCAGAATATACCAGAATATACCAGAATATACCAGAATATACCATAATATACAAGAATGTACCACAATATGACAAAATATACTAGAATATACTAGAATATATCTGAATATACCAGAATATGCCAT
>NW_027489549.1:0-36172 GCF_050948215.1 Halictus rubicundus
CTATCCTATCCTCTATCCTATCCTATCCTCTATCCTATCCTATCCTCTATCCTATCCTATCCTCTATCCTATCCTATCCTCTATCCTATCCTATCCTCTATCCTATCCTATCCTCTATCCTATCCTATCCTCTATTCCTATCCTATCCTCTATCCTATCCTATCCTCTATCCTATCCTCATCTTCTATCCTATCCTATCCTCTATCCTATCCTATCCTCTATCCTATCCCTATCCTCTATCCTATCCTCTATCCTATCCCTATCCTATCCTCTATCCTATCCTCTATCGTATCCGATCCTCTATCCTATCCTATCCTCTATCCTATCCTATCCTCTATCCTATCCTATCCTCTAACCTATCCTATCCTCTAACCTATGCTATCCTCTATCCTATCCTATCCTCTATGATATCCTATCCTCTATCCTATCGTCTATCTTATCCAATCCTCTATCCTATCCTTTCCTCTATCCTATCCTATCCTCTATCCTATCCTATCCTCTATCCTATCCTCTATCCTATCCTCTATCCTATCCTATCCTCTATCCTATCCTATCCTCTATCCTATCTCTATCCTCTATCCTATCCTATCCTCTATCCTATCCTATCCTCTATCCTATCCTATCCTCTATCCTATCCTATCCTCTATCCTATCCTATCCTCTATCCTATCCTATCCTCTATCCTATCCTATCCTCTATCCTATCCTATCTTCTATCCTATCCTATCCTCTATCCTATCCTATCCTCTATCCTAACCTATCCTCTATCCTATCCTTTCCTCTATCCTATCCTATCCTCTATCCTATCCTATCCTCTATCCTATCCTATCCTCTCTATTATCCTATCCTCTATTCTATCCTATCCTCTATCCTATCCTCTATCCTATCCTCTATCGTATCCTCTATCGTATCCTCTATCCTATCCTGTATCCTATCCTGTATGCTATCCTATCCTCTATCCTATCCTTTCCTCTATCCTATCCTATCCTCTATCCTATCCTATCCTCTATCCTATCCTTTCCTCTATCCTATCCTATCCTCTATCCTATCCTATCCTCTATCCTATCCTATCCTCTATCCTATCCTATCCTCTATCCTATCCTATCCTCTATCCTATCCTATCCTCTATCCTATCCTCAATCCTATCCTATCCTCTATCCGATCCTCTATCCTATCCTATCCTCTATCCTATCCTATCCTCTATCCTATCCTATCCTCTAACCTATCCTATCCTCTAACCTATCCTATCCTCTATCCTATCCTATCCTCTATGATATCCTATCCTCTATCCTATCGTCTATCTTATCCAATCCCCTATCCTATCCTTTCCTCTATCCTATCCTATCCTCTATCCTATCCTATCCGCTATCCTATCCTCTATCCTATCCTCTATCCTATCCTATCCTCTATATTATCCTATCCTCTATTCTATCCTATCCTCTATCCTATCCTCTATCCTATCCTATCCTGTATCCCATCCTATACTCTATCCTATACTATCCTCTGTCCTATCCTATCCTCTATCCTATCCTATCCTCTATCCTATCCTATCCTCTATCCTATCCTATCCTCTATCCTATCCTATCCTCTATATTATCCTATCCTCTTTTCTATCCTATCCTCTATCCTATCCTCTATCCTATCCTCTATCCTATCCTCTATCCTATCCTCTATCGTATCCTATCCTCTATCCTATCCTATCCTCTATCCTATCCTAATCTTCCATCCTATACTATCCTCTATCCTATTCCAATCCTCTATCCTATACTCTATCCTATCCACTTTCCTATCCTTTCCTCTATCCTGTTCTCTATCCTATCCTATCCTCTATCCTATCCTATCCTCTATCTTATCCTATTTTCTATTCTATCCTATCCTCCATCCTATCTTGCCCTCTATCCTATCCTATCCTCTATCCTATCCTATCTTCTATTATATAATATACTCTATCCTATGCAATCCTCTATCCTATCCTCTATCCTATCCAATCCCCTATCCTATCCTATATAATATCGAATCCTCCATCATATCCTATCCTCTTTCCTATAATATCATCTATCCTATCCTATCCTCTATCCTATCCTATCCTCTATCCCATTCTACCCTCTATCCTATCCTATCCTCTATCCTATCCTATCCTCTATCCTATCCTATCCTGTATTCTATCCTATCCTCTATCCTATCCTTTCCTCTATCCTATCCTATCCTCTATCCTATCCTGTCCTCTATCCTATACTATCCTCTATCCTACTCCTATCCTCTATCCTATCCTATCCTCTATCCTTTCCTATCCTCTATCCTATCCGCTATCTCTATCCTCTATCCTATCCTCTAGTCCTATCCTATCCTCTATCCTATCCTATCCTCTATCCTATCCTCTATCCTAACCGCTATCCTATCCTCTATCCTATCCACTATCCTATCCTCTATCCTATCCTCTATCCTATCCTATCCTCTATCCTATCCTATCCTCTATCCTATCCTATCCTCTATCCTATCCTATCCTCTATATTATCCTATCCTCTATTCTATCCTATCCTCTACCCTATCCTCTATCCTATCCTCTATCCTATCGTCTATCCTATCCTATCATCTATCCTATTTATCCTCTATCCTATCCTCTATCCTATCCTCTATCCTATCCTATCCTCTATCCTATCCTATCCTCTATCCTATCCTATCCTCTATCCTATCCTATCCTTTATCCTATCCTATCCTCTATCCTATCCTATCCTCTATCCTATCCTCAATCCTATCCTATCCTCTATCCGATCCTCTATCCTATCCTATCCTCTATCCTATCCTATCCTCTATCCTATCCTATCCTCTAACCTATCCTATCCTCTATCCTATCCTATCCTCTATGATATCCTATCCTCTATCCTATCGTCTATCTTATCCAATCCTCTATCCTATCCTTTCCTCTATCCTATCCTATCCTCTATCCTATCCTATCCGCTCTCCTATCCTCTATCCTATCCTCTATCCTATCCTATCCTCTATCCTATCCTATCCTCTATCCTATCCTATCCTCTATCCTATCCTATCCTCTATCCTATCCTATCCTCTATCCTATCCTATCCTCTATCCTATCCTATCCTCTATCCTATCCTATCCTCTATCCTATCCTATCCTCTATCCTATCCTATCCTCTATCCTATCCTATCCTCTATCCTATCCTATCCTCTATCCTATCCTATCCTCTATCCTATCCTATCCTCTATCCTATCCCTATCCTCTATCCTATCCTATCCTCTATCCTATCCTATCCTCTATCCTATCCTAGTCCTCTATCCTATCCTATCCTCTATCCTATCCTATCCACTATCCTATCCTATCCTCTATCCTACCCTATACTCTATCCTATCCTATCCTCTATCCTATCCTATCCTCTATCCTATCCTATCCTCTATCCTATCCTATCCTCTATCCTATCCTATCCTCTATCCTATCCTATCCTCTATCCTATCCTATCCTCTATCCTATCCTATCCTCTATCCTATCCTATCTTCTATCCTATCCTATCCTCTATCCTATCCTATCCTCTATCCTAACCTATCCTCTATCCTATCCTTTCCTCTATCCTATCCTATCCTCTATCCTATCCTATCCTCTATCCTATCCTATCCTCTCTATTATCCTATCCTCTATTCTATCCTATCCTCTATCCTATCCTCTATCCTATCCTCTATCGTATCCTCTATCGTATCCTCTATCCTATCCTGTATCCTATCCTGTATGCTATCCTATCCTCTATCCTATCCTTTCCTCTATCCTATCCTATCCTCTATCCTATCCTATCCTCTATCCTATCCTTTCCTCTATCCTATCCTATCCTCTATCCTATCCTATCCTCTATCCTATCCTATCCTCTATCCTATCCTATCCTCTATCCTATCCTATCCTCTATCCTATCCTCAATCCTATCCTATCCTCTATCCGATCCTCTATCCTATCCTATCCTCTATCCTATCCTATCCTCTATCCTATCCTATCCTCTAACCTATCCTATCCTCTAACCTATCCTATCCTCTATCCTATCCTATCCTCTATGATATCCTATCCTCTATCCTATCGTCTATCTTATCCAATCCTCTATCCTATCCTTTCCTCTATCCTATCCTATCCTCTATCCTATCCTATCCTCTATCCTATCCTCAATCCTATCCTATCCTCTATCCGATCCTCTATCCTATCCTATCCTCTATCCTATCCTATCCTCTATCCTATCCTATCCTCTAACCTATCCTATCCTCTATCCTATCCTATCCTCTATGATATCCTATCCTCTATCCTATCGTCTATCATATCCAATCCTCTATCCTATCCTTTCCTCTATCCTATCCTATCCTCTATCCTATCCTATCCTCTATCCTATCCTATCCGCTATCCTATCCTCTATCCTATCCTATCCTCTATCCTATCCTATCCTCTATCCTATCCTATCCTCTATCCTATCCTATCCTCTATCCTATCCTATCCTCTATCCTATCCTATCCTCTATCCTATCCTATCCTCTATCCTCTCCTATCCTCCATCCTATCCTATCCTCTATCCTATCCTATCCTCTATCCTATCCTATCCTCTATCCTATCCTATCCTCTATCCTATCCTATCATCTATCCTATCCTATCCTCTATCCTATCCTATCCTCTATCCTATCCTATCCTCTATCCTATCCTATCCTCTATCCTATCCTATCCTCTATCCTATCCTATCATCTATCCTATCCTATCCTCTATCCTATCCTATCCTCTCTATTATCCTATCCTCTATTCTATCCTATCCTGTATCCTATCCTCTATCCTATCCTGTATCGTATCCTCTATCGTATCCTCTATCCTATCCTATCCTCTATCCTATCCTTTCCTCTATCCTATCCTATCCTCTATCCTAACCTATCCTCTATCCTATCCTTTCCTCTATCCTATCCTATCCTCTATCCTATCCTATCCTCTATCCTATCCTATCCTCTCTATTATCCTATCCTCTATTCTATCCTATCCTCTATCCTATCCTCTATCCTATCCTCTATCGTATCCTCTATCGTATCCTCTATCCTATCCTGTATCCTATCCTGTATGCTATCCTATCCTCTATCCTATCCTTTCCTCTATCCTATCCTATCCTCTATCCTATCCTATCCTCTATCCTATCCTTTCCTCTATCCTATCCTATCCTCTATCCTATCCTATCCTCTATCCTATCCTATCCTCTATCCTATCCTATCCTCTATCCTATCCTATCCTCTATCCTATCCTATCCTCTATCCTATCCTCAATCCTATCCTATCCTCTATCCGATCCTCTATCCTATCCTATCCTCTATCCTATCCTATCCTCTATCCTATCCTATCCTCTAACCTATCCTATCCTCTAACCTATCCTATCCTCTATCCTATCCTATCCTCTATGATATCCTATCCTCTATCCTATCGTCTATCTTATCCAATCCTCTATCCTATCCTTTCCTCTATCCTATCCTATCCTCTATCCTATCCTATCCGCTATCCTATCCTCTATCCTTTCCTCTATCCTATCCTATCCTCTATCCTATCCTATCCTCTATCCTATCCTATCCTCTATCCTATCCTATCCTCTATCCTATCCTATCCTCTATCCTATCCTATCCTCTATCCTATCCTATCCTCTATCCTATCCTATCCTCTATCCTATCCTATCCTCTATCCTATCCTATCCTCTATCCTATCCTATCCTCTATTCTATCCTATCCTCTATCCTATCCTATCCTCTATCCTATCCTCTCTTCTATCCTATCCTATCCTCTATCCTATCCTATCCTCTATCCTATCCTATCCTCTATCCTATCCTCTATCCTATCCTCTATCCTATCCTCTATCCTATCCTCTATCGTATCCGATCCTCTATCCTATCCTATCCTCTATCCTATCCTATCCTCTATCCTATCCTATCCTCTAACCTATCCTATCCTCTAACCTATGCTATCCTCTATCCTATCCTATCCTCTATGATATCCTATCCTCTATCCTATCGTCTATCTTATCCAATCCTCTATCCTATCCTTTCCTCTATCCTATCCTATCCTCTATCCTATCCTATCCGCTATCCTATCCTCTATCCTATCCTCTATCCTATCCTATCCTCTATCCTATCCTATCCTCTATCCTATCCTATCCTCTATCCTATCCTATCCTCTATCCTATCCTATCCTCTATCCTATCCTATCCTCTATCCTATCCTATCCTCTATCCTATCCTATCCTCTATCCTATCCTATCCTCTATCCTATCCTATCTTCTATCCTATCCTATCCTCTATCCTATCCTATCCTCTATCCTAACCTATCCTCTATCCTATCCTTTCCTCTATCCTATCCTATCCTCTATCCTATCCTATCCTCTATCCTATCCTATCCTCTCTATTATCCTATCCTCTATTCTATCCTATCCTCTATCCTATCCTCTATCCTATCCTCTATCGTATCCTCTATCGTATCCTCTATCCTATCCTGTATCCTATCCTGTATGCTATCCAATCCTCTATCCTATCCTTTCCTCTATCCTATCCTATCCTCTATCCTATCCTATCCTCTATCCTATCCTTTCCTCTATCCTATCCTATCCTCTATCCTATCCTATCCTCTATCCTATCCTATCCTCTATCCTATCCTATCCTCTATCCTATCCTATCCTCTATCCTATCCTATCCTCTATCCTATCCTCAATCCTATCCTATCCTCTATCCGATCCTCTATCCTATCCTATCCTCTATCCTATCCTATCCTCTATCCTATCCTATCCTCTAACCTATCCTATCCTCTAACCTATCCTATCCTCTATCCTATCCTATCCTCTATGATATCCTATCCTCTATCCTATCGTCTATCTTATCCAATCCTCTATCCTATCCTTTCCTCTATCCTATCCTATCCTCTATCCTATCCTATCCGCTATCCTATCCTCTATCCTATCCTCTATCCTATCCTATCCTCTATATTATCCTATCCTCTATTCTATCCTATCCTCTATCCTATCCTCTATCCTATCCTATCCTGTATCCCATCCTATACTCTATCCTATACTATCCTCTGTCCTATCCTATCCTCTATCCTATCCTATCCTCTATCCTATCCTATCCTCTATCCTATCCTATCCTCTATCCTATCCTATCCTCTATATTATCCTATCCTCTTTTCTATCCTATCCTCTATCCTATCCTCTATCCTATCCTCTATCCTATCCTCTATCCTATCCTCTATCGTATCCTATCCTCTATCCTATCCTATCCTCTATCCTATCCTATCTTCCATCCTATACTATCCTCTATCCTATCCAATCCTCTATCCTATACTCTATCCTATCCACTTTCCTATCCTTTCCTCTATCCTGTTCTCTATCCTATCCTATCCTCTATCCTATCCTATCCTCTATCTTATCCTATTTTCTATTCTATCCTATCCTCCATCCTATCTTGCCCTCTATCCTATCCTATCCTCTATCCTATCCTATCTTCTATTATATAATATACTCTATCCTATGCAATCCTCTATCCTATCCTCTATCCTATCCAATCCCCTATCCTATCCTATATAATATCGAATCCTCCATCATATCCTATCCTCTTTCCTATAATATCATCTATCCTATCCTATCCTCTATCCTATCCTATCCTCTATCCCATTCTACCCTCTATCCTATCCTATCCTCTATCCTATCCTATCCTCTATCCTATCCTATCCTGTATTCTATCCTATCCTCTATCCTATCCTTTCCTCTATCCTATCCTATCCTCTATCCTATCCTGTCCTCTATCCTATACTATCCTCTATCCTATCCTATCCTCTATCCTATCCTATCCTCTATCCTTTCCTATCCTCTATCCTATCCGCTATCCTATCCTCTATCCTATCCTCTATCCTATCCTATCCTCTATCCTATCCTATCCTCTATCCTATCCTCTATCCTAACCGCTATCCTATCCTCTATCCTATCCACTATCCTATCCTCTATCCTATCCTCTATCCTATCCTATCCTCTATCCTATCCTATCCTCTATCCTATCCTATCCTCTATCCTATCCTATCCTCTATATTATCCTATCCTCTATTCTATCCTATCCTCTACCCTATCCTCTATCCTATCCTCTATCCTATCGTCTATCCTATCCTATCCTCTATCCTATCCTATCCTCTATCCTATCCTATCCTCTATCCTATCCTATCCTTTATCCTATCCTATCCTCTATCCTATCCTATCCTCTATCCTATCCTCAATCCTATCCTATCCTCTATCCGATCCTCTATCCTATCCTATCCTCTATCCTATCCTATCCTCTATCCTATCCTATCCTCTAACCTATCCTATCCTCTATCCTATCCTATCCTCTATGATATCCTATCCTCTATCCTATCGTCTATCTTATCCAATCCTCTATCCTATCCTTTCCTCTATCCTATCCTATCCTCTATCCTATCCTATCCGCTATCCTATCCTCTATCCTATCCTCTATCCTATCCTATCCTCTATCCTATCCTATCCTCTATCCTATCCTATCCTCTATCCTATCCTATCCTCTATCCTATCCTATCCTCTATCCTATCCTATCCTCTATCCTATCCTATCCTCTATCCTATCCTATCCTCTATCCTATCCTATCCTCTATCCTATCCTATCCTCTATCCTATCCTATCCTCTATCCTATCCTATCCTCTATCCTATCCTATCCTCTATCCTATCCTATCCTCTATCCTATCCTATCCTCTATCCTATCCTATCCTCTATCCTATCCTATCCTCTATCCTATCCTATCCTCTATCCTATCCTATCCTCTATCCTATCCTATCCTCTATCCTATCCTATCCTCTATCCTACCCTATACTCTATCCTATCCTATCCTCTATCCTATCCTATCCTCTATCCTATCATATCCTCTATTCTATCCTATCCTCTATCCTATCCTATCCTCTATCCTATCCTATCCTCTATCCTACCCTATCCTCTATCCTATCCTATCCTCTATCCTATCCTATCCTCTATCCTATCCTATCCTCTATCCTATCCTATCCTCTATCATATCCTTTCCTCTATCCTATCCTATCCTCTATCCTATCCTGTCCTCTATCCTATACTATCCTCTATTCTATCCTATCCTCTATCCTATCCTATCCTCTATATTATCCTATCCTCTATTCTATCCTATCCTCTATCATATCCTCTATCCTATCCTCTATCCTATCCTCTATCCTATCCTCTATCCTATCCTCTATCCTATCCTCTATCCTATCCTATCCTCTATCCTATAATCTATCGTATCCTATCCTCTATCCTATCCTATCCTCTATCCTATCCTATCCTCCATCCTATCCTATCCTCTATTCTATCCTATCCTCTATCCTATCCTATCCTCTATCCTATCCTATCCTCTATCCTATCCTATCCTCTATCCTATCCTCTATCGTATCCTATCCTCTATCCTATCCTATCCTCTATATTATCCTATCCTCTATTCTATCCTATCCTCTATCCTATCCTCTATCCTATCCTATCCTGTATCCCATCCTATACTCTATCCTATACTATCCTCTGTCCTATCCCATCCTCTATCCTATCCTATCCTCTATCCTATCCTATCCTCTATCCTATCCTATCCTCTATCCTATCCTATCCTCTATCCTATCCTATCCTCTATATTATCCTATCCTCTTTTCTATCCTATCCTCTATCCTATCCTCTATCCTATCCTCTATCCTATCCTCTATCCTATCCTATCCTCTATCCTATCCTCTATCGTATCCTATCCTCTATCCTATCCTCTATCGTATCCTATCCTCTATCCTATCCTATCCTCTATCCTATCCTATCTTCCATCCTATACTATCCTCTATCCTATCCAATCCTCTATCCTATACTCTATCCTATCCACTTTCCTATACTTTCCTCTATCCTGTTCTCTATCCTATCCTATCCTCTATCCTATCCTATCCTCTATCTTATCCTATAATTTATTCTATACTATCCTCTACCTTATCCTATCCTCTATCCTATCCTTTCCTCTATCCTATCCTATCCTCTATCCTAACCTATCCTCTATCCTATCCTTTCCTCTATCCTATCCTATCCTCTATCCTATCCTATCCTCTATCCTATCCTATCCTATCCTCTATCCTATCCTATCCTCTATCCTATCCTATCCTCCATCCTATCCTATCCTCTATTCTATCCTATCCTCTATCCTATACTATCCTCTATCCTATCCTATCCTCTATCCTATCCTATCCTCTATCCTATCCTCTATCGTATCCTATCCTCTATCCTATCCTATCCTCTATCCTATCCTACCTTCCATACTATACTATCCTCTATCCTATCCATTCCTCTATCCTATCCTCTATCCTATCATCCTATCCTATCGTATCCACTTTCCTATCCTTTCCTCTATCCTATCCTCTATCCTATCCTATCCTCTATCGTATCCTATCCTCTATCTTATCCTATCCTCTATTCTATACTATCCTCTATCCTATCCTATCCTCTATCCGATCCTCTAACCTATCCTATCCTGTATCCTATCCTATCCTCTATCCTATCCTATCCTCTATCCTATCCTATCCTCTATCCTACCCTATCCTCTATCCTATCCTATACTCTATCCTATCCTATCCTCTATATTATCCTATCCTCTATTCTATCCTATCCTCTATCCTATCCTATCCTGTATCCCATCCTATACTCTATCCTATACTATCCTCTGTCCTATCCTATCCTCTATCCTATCCTATCCTCTATCCTATCCTACCCTCTATCCTATCCTGTCCAGTATCCTATACTATCCTCTGTCCTATCCTATCCTCTATCCTATCCTATCCTCTATACTATCCTTTCCTCTATCCTATCCTATCCTCTATCCTATCCTATCCTCTATCCGATCCTCTATCCTATCCTAGCCTGTGTCCTATCCTATCCTCTATCCTATCCTATCCTCTATCCTATCCTTTCCTCTATCCTATCCTATCCTCTATCCTATCCTATCCTCTATCCTATCCTATCCTCTATCCTATCCTATCCTCTATCCTATCCTCTATCGTATCCTATCCTCTATCGTATCCTATCCTCTATCTTATCCTATCCTCTATTCTATACTATCCTCTATCCTATCCTATCCTCTATCCGATCCTCTATCCTATCCTATCCTGTATTCTATCCTATCCTCTATCCTATCCTATCCTCTATCCTATCCTATCCTCTATCCTATCCTATCCTCTATCCTACAATATCCTCTATCCTATCCTATACTCTATCCTATCCTATCCTCTATATTATCCTATCCTCTATTCTATCCTATCCTCTATCCTATCCTATCCTGTATCCCATCCTATACTCTATCCTATACTATCCTCTGTCCTATCCTATCCTCTATCCTATCCTATCCTCTATCCTATCCTATCCTCTATCCTATCCTGTCCTCTAGCCTATACTATCCTCTATCCTATCCTATCCTCTATCCTATCCTATCCTCTATCCTATCCTATCCTCTATCCTATCCTTTCCTCTATCCTATCCTATCCTCTATCCTATCCTATCCTCTATCCGATCCTCTATCCTATCCTAGCCTGTATCCTATCCTATCCTCTATCCTATCCTATCCTCTATCCTATCCTTTCCTCTATCCTATCCTATCCTCTATCCTATCCTATCCTCTATCCGATCCTCTATCCTATCCTATCCTGTATCCTATCCTATCCTCTATCCTATCCTATCCTCTATCCTATCATATCCTCTATCCTATCCTATCCTCTATCCTATCCTATCCTCTATCCTATCCTATCCTCTATCCTATCCTATCCTCTATCCTATCCTATCCTCTATATTATCCTATCCTCTATTCTATCCTATCCTCTATCATATCCTCTATCCTATCCTCTATCCTATCCTCTATCCTATCCTCTATCCTATCCTCTATCCTACCCTCTATCCTATCCTATCCTCTATCCTATCCTCTATCGTATCCTATCCTCTATCCTATCCTATCCTCTATCCTATCCTATCCTCCATCCTATCCTATCCTCTATTCTATCCTATCCTCTATCCTATCCTATCCTCTATCCTATCCTATCCGCTATCCTATCCTATCCTCTATCCTATCCTCTATCGTATCCTATCCTCTATCGTATCCTATCCTCTATCCTATCCTATCCACTATCCTATCCTACCTTCCATCCTATACTATCCTCTATCCTATCCAATCCTCTATCCTATCCTCTATCCTATCATCCATCCTATCCTATCCACTTTCCTATCCTTTCCTCTATCCTATCCTCTATCCTATCCTATCCTCTATCCTATCCTATCCTCTATCTTATCCTATCCTCTTTTCTATCCTATCCTCTATCCTATCCTCTATCCTATCCTCTATCCTATCCTCTATCCTATCCTCTATCCTATCCTCTATCCTATCCTATCCTCTATCCTATCCTCTATCCTATCCTCTATCCTATCCTCTATCCTATCCTCTATCCTATCCTCTATCCTATCCTCTATCCTATCCTCTATCCTATCCTCTATCCTATCCTATCCTCTATCCTATCCTCTATCGTATCCTATCCTCTATCCTATCCTATCCTCTATCCTATCCTATCTTCCATCCTATACTATCCTCTATCCTATCCTATCCTCTATCCTATCCTATCCTCTATCTTATCCTATAATTTATTCTATACTATCCTCTACCTTATCCTATCCTCTATCCTATCCTTTCCTCTATCCTATCCTATCCTCTATCCTAACCTATCCTCTATCCTATCCTTTCCTCTATCCTATCCTATCCTCTATCCTATCCTATCCTCTATCCTATCCTATCCTATCCTCTATCCTATCCTATCCTCTATCCTATCCTATCCTCCATCCTATCCTATCCTCTATTCTATCCTATCCTCTATCCTATACTATCCTCTATCCTATCCTATCCTCTATCCTATCCTATCCTCTATCCTATCCTCTATCGTATCCTATCCTCTATCCTATCCTATCCTCTATCCTATCCTATCCTCTATCCTATCCTCTATCGTATCCTATCCTCTATCCTATCCTGTCCTCTATCCTATCCTACCTTCCATCCTATACTATCCTCTTTCATATCCAATCCTCTATCCTATCCTCTATCCTATCATCCATCCTATCGTATCCACTTTCCTATCCTTTCCTCTATCCTATCCTCTATCCTATCCTATCCTCTATCGTATCCTATCCTCTATCTTATCCTATCCTCTATTCTATACTATCCTCTATCCTATCCTATCCTCTATCCGATCCTCTATCCTATCCTATCCTGTATTCTATCCTATCCTCTATCCTATCCTATCCTCTATCCTATCCTATCCTCTATCCTATCCTATCCTCTATCCTATCCTATCCTCTATCCTATCCTATCCTCTATCCTATCCTCTATCGTATCCTATCCTCTATCGTATCCTATCCTCTATCTTATCCTATCCTCTATTCTATACTATCCTCTATCCTATCCTATCCTCTATCCGATCCTCTATCCTATCCTATCCTGTATTCTATCCTATCCTCTATCCTATCATATCCTCTATCCTATCCTATCCTCTATCCTATCCTATCCTCTATCCTACAATATCCTCTATCCTATCCTATACTCTATCCTATCCTATCCTCTATATTATCCTATCCTCTATTCTATCCTATCCTCTATCCTATCCTATCCTGTATCCCATCCTATACTCTATCCTATACTATCCTCTGTCCTATCCTATCCTCTATCCTATCCTATCCTCTATCCTATCCTATCCTCTATCCTATCCTGTCCTCTAGCCTATACTATCCTCTATCCTATCCTATCCTCTATCCTATCCTATCCTCTATCCTATCCTATCCTCTATCCTATCCTTTCCTCTATCCTATCCTATCCTCTATCCTATCCTATCCTCTATCCGATCCTCTATCCTATCCTAGCCTGTATCCTATCCTATCCTCTATCCTATCCTATCCTCTATCCTATCCTTTCCTCTATCCTATCCTATCCTCTATCCTATCCTATCCTCTATCCGATCCTCTATCCTATCCTATCCTGTATCCTATCCTATCCTCTATCCTATCCTATCCTCTATCCTATCATATCCTCTATCCTATCCTATCCTCTATCCTATCCTATCCTCTATCCTATCCTATCCTCTATCCTATCCTATCCTCTATCCTATCCTATCCTCTATATTATCCTATCCTCTATTCTATCCTATCCTCTATCATATCCTCTATCCTATCCTCTATCCTATCCTCTATCCTATCCTCTATCCTATCCTCTATCCTACCCTCTATCCTATCCTATCCTCTATCCTATCCTATCCTCTATCCTATCCTCTATCCTATCCTCTATCCTATCCTCTATCCTATCCTCTATCCTATCCTCTATCCTATCCTCTATCCTATCCTCTATCCTATCCTCTATCCTATCCTATCCTCTATCCTATCCTCTATCGTATCCTATCCTCTATCCTATCCTATCCTCTATCCTATCCTATCTTCCATCCTATACTATCCTCTATCCTATCCTATCCTCTATCCTATCCTATCCTCTATCTTATCCTATAATTTATTCTATACTATCCTCTACCTTATCCTATCCTCTATCCTATCCTTTCCTCTATCCTATCCTATCCTCTATCCTAACCTATCCTCTATCCTATCCTTTCCTCTATCCTATCCTATCCTCTATCCTATCCTATCCTCTATCCTATCCTATCCTATCCTCTATCCTATCCTATCCTCTATCCTATCCTATCCTCCATCCTATCCTATCCTCTATTCTATCCTATCCTCTATCCTATACTATCCTCTATCCTATCCTATCCTCTATCCTATCCTATCCTCTATCCTATCCTCTATCGTATCCTATCCTCTATCCTATCCTATCCTCTATCCTATCCTATCCTCTATCCTATCCTCTATCGTATCCTATCCTCTATCCTATCCTGTCCTCTATCCTATCCTACCTTCCATCCTATACTATCCTCTTTCATATCCAATCCTCTATCCTATCCTCTATCCTATCATCCATCCTATCGTATCCACTTTCCTATCCTTTCCTCTATCCTATCCTCTATCCTATCCTATCCTCTATCGTATCCTATCCTCTATCTTATCCTATCCTCTATTCTATACTATCCTCTATCCTATCCTATCCTCTATCCGATCCTCTATCCTATCCTATCCTGTATTCTATCCTATCCTCTATCCTATCCTATCCTCTATCCTATCCTATCCTCTATCCTATCCTATCCTCTATCCTATCCTATCCTCTATCCTACAATATCCTCTATCCTATCCTATACTCTATCCTATCCTATCCTCTATATTATCCTATCCTCTATTCTATCCTATCCTCTATCCTATCCTATCCTGTATCCCATCCTATACTCTATCCTATACTATCCTCTGTCCTATCCTATCCTCTATCCTATCCTATCCTCTATCCTATCCTATCCTCTATCCTATCCTATCCTCTATCCTATAGTGTCCTCTAGCCTATACTATCCTCTATCCTATCCTATCCTCTATCCTATCCTATCCTCTATCCTATCCTATCCTCTATCCTATCCTTTCCTCTATCCTATCCTATCCTCTATCCGATCCTCTATCCTATCCTAGCCTGTATCCTATCCTATCCTCTATCCTATCCTATCCTCTATCCTATCCTTTCCTCTATCCTATCCTATCCTCTATCCTATCCTATCCTCTATCCGATCCTCTATCCTATCCTATCCTGTATCCTATCCTATCCTCTATCCTATCCTATCCTCTATCCTATCCTATCCTGTATTCTATCCTATCCTCTATCCTATCCTTTCCTCTATCCTATCCTATCCTCTATCCTATCCTGTCCTCTATCCTATACTATCCTCTATCCTATCCTATCCTCTATCCTATCCTATCCTCTATCCTTTCCTATCCTCTATCCTATCCGCTATCCTATCCTCTATCCTATCCTCTATCCTATCCTATCCTCTATCCTATCCTATCCTCTATCCTATCCTCTATCCTAACCGCTATCCTATCCTCTATCCTATCCACTATCCTATCCTCTATCCTATCCTCTATCCTATCCTATCCTCTATCCTATCCTATCCTCTATCCTATCCTATCCTCTATCCTATCCTATCCTCTATATTATCCTATCCTCTATTCTATCCTATCCTCTACCCTATCCTCTATCCTATCCTCTATCCTATCGTCTATCCTATCCTATCATCTATCCTATTTTATCCTCTATCCTATCCTCTATCCTATCCTCTATCCTATCCTATCCTCTATCCTATCCTATCCTCTATCCTATCCTATCCTCTATCCTATCCTATCCTTTATCCTATCCTATCCTCTATCCTATCCTATCCTCTATCCTATCCTCAATCCTATCCTATCCTCTATCCGATCCTCTATCCTATCCTATCCTCTATCCTATCCTATCCTCTATCCTATCCTATCCTCTAACCTATCCTATCCTCTATCCTATCCTATCCTCTATGATATCCTATCCTCTATCCTATCGTCTATCTTATCCAATCCTCTATCCTATCCTTTCCTCTATCCTATCCTATCCTCTATCCTATCCTATCCGCTATCCTATCCTCTATCCTATCCTCTATCCTATCCTATCCTCTATCCTATCCTATCCTCTATCCTATCCTATCCTCTATCCTATCCTATCCTCTATCCTATCCTATCCTCTATCCTATCCTATCCTCTATCCTATCCTATCCTCTATCCTATCCTATCCTCTATCCTATCCTATCCTCTATCCTATCCTATCCTCTATCCTATCCTATCCTCTATCCTATCCTATCCTCTATCCTATCCTATCCTCTATCCTATCCTATCCTCTATCCTATCCTATCCTCTATCCTATCCTATCCTCTATCCTATCCTATCCTCTATCCTATCCTATCCTCTATCCTATCCTATCCTCTATCCTATCCTATCCTCTATCCTATCCTATCCTCTATCCTACCCTATACTCTATCCTATCCTATCCTCTATCCTATCCTATCCTCTATCCTATCATATCCTCTATTCTATCCTATCCTCTATCCTATCCTATCCTCTATCCTATCCTATCCTCTATCCTACCCTATCCTCTATCCTATCCTATCCTCTATCCTACCCTATCCTCTATCCTATCCTATCCTCTATCCTATCCTATCCTCTATCCTATCCTATCCTCTATCCTATCCTATCCTCTATCATATCCTTTCCTCTATCCTATCCTATCCTCTATCCTATCCTGTCCTCTATCCTATACTATCCTCTATTCTATCCTATCCTCTATCCTATCCTATCCTCTATATTATCCTATCCTCTATTCTATCCTATCCTCTATCATATCCTCTATCCTATCCTCTATCCTATCCTCTATCCTATCCTCTATCCTATCCTCTATCCTATCCTCTATCCTATCCTATCCTCTATCCTATAATCTATCGTATCCTATCCTCTATCCTATCCTATCCTCTATCCTATCCTATCCTCCATCCTATCCTATCCTCTATTCTATCCTATCCTCTATCCTATCCTATCCTCTATCCTATCCTATCCTCTATCCTATCCTATCCTCTATCCTATCCTCTATCGTATCCTATCCTCTATCCTATCCTATCCTCTATCCTATCCTACCTTCCATCCTATACTATCCTCTATCCTATCCAATCCTCTATCCTATCCTCTATCCTATCATCCATCCTATCCTATCCACTTTCCTATCCTATCCTCTATCCTATCCTATCCTCTATCCTATCCTATCCTCTAACCTATCCTATCCTCTATCCTATCCTATCCTCTATGATATCCTATCCTCTATCCTATCGTCTATCTTATCCAATCCTCTATCCTATCCTTTCCTCTATCCTATCCTATCCTCTATCCTATCCTATCCGCTATCCTATCCTCTATCCTATCCTCTATCCTATCCTATCCTCTATCCTATCCTATCCTCTATCCTATCCTATCCTCTATCCTATCCTATCCTCTATCCTATCCTATCCTCTATCCTATCCTATCCTCTATCCTATCCTATCCTCTATCCTATCCTATCCTCTATCCTATCCTATCCTCTATCCTATCCTATCCTCTATCCTATCCTATCCTCTATCCTATCCTATCCTCTATCCTATCCTATCCTCTATCCTATCCTATCCTCTATCCTATCCTATCCTCTATCCTATCCTATCCTCTATCCTATCCTATCCTCTATCCTATCCTATCCTCTATCCTACCCTATCCTCTATCCTATCCTATCCTCTATCCTATCCTATCCTCTATCCTATCCTATCCTCTATCCTATCCTATCCTCTATCCTATCCTATCCTCTATCCTACCCTATACTCTATCCTATCCTATCCTCTATCCTATCCTATCCTCTATCCTATCATATCCTCTATTCTATCCTATCCTCTATCCTATCCTATCCTCTATCCTATCCTATCCTCTATCCTACCCTATCCTCTATCCTATCCTATCCTCTATCCTATCCTATCCTCTATCCTATCCTATCCTCTATCCTATCCTATCCTCTATCATATCCTTTCCTCTATCCTATCCTATCCTCTATCCTATCCTGTCCTCTATCCTATACTATCCTCTATTCTATCCTATCCTCTATCCTATCCTATCCTCTATATTATCCTATCCTCTATTCTATCCTATCCTCTATCATATCCTCTATCCTATCCTCTATCCTATCCTCTATCCTATCCTCTATCCTATCCTCTATCCTATCCTCTATCCTATCCTATCCTCTATCCTATAATCTATCGTATCCTATCCTCTATCCTATCCTATCCTCTATCCTATCCTATCCTCCATCCTATCCTATCCTCTATTCTATCCTATCCTCTATCCTATCCTATCCTCTATCCTATCCTATCCTCTATCCTATCCTATCCTCTATCCTATCCTCTATCGTATCCTATCCTCTATCCTATCCTATCCTCTATCCTATCCTACCTTCCATCCTATACTATCCTCTATCCTATCCAATCCTCTATCCTATCCTCTATCCTATCATCCATCCTATCCTATCCACTTTCCTATCCTATCCTCTATCCTATCCTATCCTCTATATTATCCTATCCTCTATTCTATCCTATCCTCTATCCTATCCTCTATCCTATCCTATCCTGTATCCCATCCTATACTCTATCCTATACTATCCTCTGTCCTATCCCATCCTCTATCCTATCCTATCCTCTATCCTATCCTATCCTCTATCCTATCCTATCCTCTATCCTATCCTATCCTCTATCCTATCCTATCCTCTATATTATCCTATCCTCTTTTCTATCCTATCCTCTATCCTATCCTCTATCCTATCCTCTATCCTATCCTCTATCCTATCCTATCCTCTATCCTATCCTCTATCGTATCCTATCCTCTATCCTATCCTCTATCGTATCCTATCCTCTATCCTATCCTATCCTCTATCCTATCCTATCTTCCATCCTATACTATCCTCTATCCTATCCAATCCTCTATCCTATACTCTATCCTATCCACTTTCCTATACTTTCCTCTATCCTGTTCTCTATCCTATCCTATCCTCTATCCTATCCTATCCTCTATCTTATCCTATAATTTATTCTATACTATCCTCTACCTTATCCTATCCTCTATCCTATCCTTTCCTCTATCCTATCCTATCCTCTATCCTAACCTATCCTCTATCCTATCCTTTCCTCTATCCTATCCTATCCTCTATCCTATCCTATCCTCTATCCTATCCTATCCTATCCTCTATCCTATCCTATCCTCTATCCTATCCTATCCTCCATCCTATCCTATCCTCTATTCTATCCTATCCTCTATCCTATACTATCCTCTATCCTATCCTATCCTCTATCCTATCCTATCCTCTATCCTATCCTCTATCGTATCCTATCCTCTATCCTATCCTATCCTCTATCCTATCCTACCTTCCATACTATACTATCCTCTATCCTATCCATTCCTCTATCCTATCCTCTATCCTATCATCCTATCCTATCGTATCCACTTTCCTATCCTTTCCTCTATCCTATCCTCTATCCTATCCTATCCTCTATCGTATCCTATCCTCTATCTTATCCTATCCTCTATTCTATACTATCCTCTATCCTATCCTATCCTCTATCCGATCCTCTAACCTATCCTATCCTGTATCCTATCCTATCCTCTATCCTATCCTATCCTCTATCCTATCCTATCCTCTATCCTACCCTATCCTCTATCCTATCCTATACTCTATCCTATCCTATCCTCTATATTATCCTATCCTCTATTCTATCCTATCCTCTATCCTATCCTATCCTGTATCCCATCCTATACTCTATCCTATACTATCCTCTGTCCTATCCTATCCTCTATCCTATCCTATCCTCTATCCTATCCTATCCTCTATCCTATCCTGTCCAGTATCCTATACTATCCTCTGTCCTATCCTATCCTCTATCCTATCCTATCCTCTATACTATCCTTTCCTCTATCCTATCCTATCCTCTATCCTATCCTATCCTCTATCCGATCCTCTATCCTATCCTAGCCTGTGTCCTATCCTATCCTCTATCCTATCCTATCCTCTATCCTATCCTTTCCTCTATCCTATCCTATCCTCTATCCTATCCTATCCTCTATCCTATCCTATCCTCTATCCTATCCTATCCTCTATCCTATCCTCTATCGTATCCTATCCTCTATCGTATCCTATCCTCTATCTTATCCTATCCTCTATTCTATACTATCCTCTATCCTATCCTATCCTCTATCCGATCCTCTATCCTATCCTATCCTGTATTCTATCCTATCCTCTATCCTATCATATCCTCTATCCTATCCTATCCTCTATCCTATCCTATCCTCTATCCTACAATATCCTCTATCCTATCCTATACTCTATCCTATCCTATCCTCTATATTATCCTATCCTCTATTCTATCCTATCCTCTATCCTATCCTATCCTGTATCCCATCCTATACTCTATCCTATACTATCCTCTGTCCTATCCTATCCTCTATCCTATCCTATCCTCTATCCTATCCTATCCTCTATCCTATCCTGTCCTCTAGCCTATACTATCCTCTATCCTATCCTATCCTCTATCCTATCCTATCCTCTATCCTATCCTATCCTCTATCCTATCCTTTCCTCTATCCTATCCTATCCTCTATCCTATCCTATCCTCTATCCGATCCTCTATCCTATCCTAGCCTGTATCCTATCCTATCCTCTATCCTATCCTATCCTCTATCCTATCCTTTCCTCTATCCTATCCTATCCTCTATCCTATCCTATCCTCTATCCGATCCTCTATCCTATCCTATCCTGTATCCTATCCTATCCTCTATCCTATCCTATCCTCTATCCTATCATATCCTCTATCCTATCCTATCCTCTATCCTATCCTATCCTCTATCCTATCCTATCCTCTATCCTATCCTATCCTCTATCCTATCCTATCCTCTATATTATCCTATCCTCTATTCTATCCTATCCTCTATCATATCCTCTATCCTATCCTCTATCCTATCCTCTATCCTATCCTCTATCCTATCCTCTATCCTACCCTCTATCCTATCCTATCCTCTATCCTATCCTCTATCGTATCCTATCCTCTATCCTATCCTATCCTCTATCCTATCCTATCCTCCATCCTATCCTATCCTCTATTCTATCCTATCCTCTATCCTATCCTATCCTCTATCCTATCCTATCCGCTATCCTATCCTATCCTCTATCCTATCCTCTATCGTATCCTATCCTCTATCGTATCCTATCCTCTATCCTATCCTATCCACTATCCTATCCTACCTTCCATCCTATACTATCCTCTATCCTATCCAATCCTCTATCCTATCCTCTATCCTATCATCCATCCTATCCTATCCACTTTCCTATCCTTTCCTCTATCCTATCCTCTATCCTATCCTATCCTCTATCCTATCCTATCCTCTATCTTATCCTATCCTCTTTTCTATCCTATCCTCTATCCTATCCTCTATCCTATCCTCTATCCTATCCTCTATCCTATCCTCTATCCTATCCTCTATCCTATCCTATCCTCTATCCTATCCTCTATCCTATCCTCTATCCTATCCTCTATCCTATCCTCTATCCTATCCTCTATCCTATCCTCTATCCTATCCTCTATCCTATCCTCTATCCTATCCTATCCTCTATCCTATCCTCTATCGTATCCTATCCTCTATCCTATCCTATCCTCTATCCTATCCTATCTTCCATCCTATACTATCCTCTATCCTATCCTATCCTCTATCCTATCCTATCCTCTATCTTATCCTATAATTTATTCTATACTATCCTCTACCTTATCCTATCCTCTATCCTATCCTTTCCTCTATCCTATCCTATCCTCTATCCTAACCTATCCTCTATCCTATCCTTTCCTCTATCCTATCCTATCCTCTATCCTATCCTATCCTCTATCCTATCCTATCCTATCCTCTATCCTATCCTATCCTCTATCCTATCCTATCCTCCATCCTATCCTATCCTCTATTCTATCCTATCCTCTATCCTATACTATCCTCTATCCTATCCTATCCTCTATCCTATCCTATCCTCTATCCTATCCTCTATCGTATCCTATCCTCTATCCTATCCTATCCTCTATCCTATCCTATCCTCTATCCTATCCTCTATCGTATCCTATCCTCTATCCTATCCTGTCCTCTATCCTATCCTACCTTCCATCCTATACTATCCTCTTTCATATCCAATCCTCTATCCTATCCTCTATCCTATCATCCATCCTATCGTATCCACTTTCCTATCCTTTCCTCTATCCTATCCTCTATCCTATCCTATCCTCTATCGTATCCTATCCTCTATCTTATCCTATCCTCTATTCTATACTATCCTCTATCCTATCCTATCCTCTATCCGATCCTCTATCCTATCCTATCCTGTATTCTATCCTATCCTCTATCCTATCCTATCCTCTATCCTATCCTATCCTCTATCCTATCCTATCCTCTATCCTATCCTATCCTCTATCCTACAATATCCTCTATCCTATCCTATACTCTATCCTATCCTATCCTCTATATTATCCTATCCTCTATTCTATCCTATCCTCTATCCTATCCTATCCTGTATCCCATCCTATACTCTATCCTATACTATCCTCTGTCCTATCCTATCCTCTATCCTATCCTATCCTCTATCCTATCCTATCCTCTATCCTATCCTATCCTCTATCCTATAGTGTCCTCTAGCCTATACTATCCTCTATCCTATCCTATCCTCTATCCTATCCTATCCTCTATCCTATCCTATCCTCTATCCTATCCTTTCCTCTATCCTATCCTATCCTCTATCCGATCCTCTATCCTATCCTAGCCTGTATCCTATCCTATCCTCTATCCTATCCTATCCTCTATCCTATCCTTTCCTCTATCCTATCCTATCCTCTATCCTATCCTATCCTCTATCCGATCCTCTATCCTATCCTATCCTCTATCCTATCCTATCCTCTATCCTATCCTATCCTCTATCCTATCCTATCCTCTATCCTATCCTATCATCTATCCTATTTTATCCTCTATCCTATCCTCTATCCTATCCTCTATCCTATCCTATCCTCTATCCTATCCTATCCTCTATCCTATCCTATCTTCTATCCTATCCTCTATCGTATCCTATCCTCTATCCTATCCTATCCTCTATCCTATCCTATCTTCTATCCTATCCTCTATCGTATCCTATCCTCTATCGTATCCTATCCTCTATCTTATCCTATCCTCTATTCTATACTATCCTCTATCCTAACCTATCCTCTATCCGATCCTCTATCCTATCCTATCCTGTATTCTATCCTATCCTCTATCCTATCCTATCCTCTATCCTATCCTATCCTCTATCCTATCCTATCCTCTATCCTACAATATCCTCTATCCTATCCTATACTCTATCCTATCCTATCCTCTATATTATCCTATCCTCTATTCTATCCTATCCTCTATCCTATCCTATCCTGTATCCCATCCTATACTCTATCCTATACTATCCTCTGTCCTATCCTATCCTCTATCCTATCCTATCCTCTATCCTATCCTATCCTCTATCCTATCCTGTCCTCTAGCCTATACTATCCTCTATCCTATCCTATCCTCTATCCTATCCTATCCTCTATCCTATCCTATCCTCTATCCTATCCTTTCCTCTATCCTATCCTATCCTCTATCCTATCCTATCCTCTATCCGATCCTCTATCCTATCCTAGCCTGTATCCTATCCTATCCTCTATCCTATCCTATCCTCTATCCTATCCTTTCCTCTATCCTATCCTAT
The DNA here is from genome assembly GCF_050948215.1 of Halictus rubicundus. NCBI lineage: Eukaryota > Metazoa > Arthropoda > Insecta > Hymenoptera > Halictidae > Halictus > Halictus rubicundus. Next base: position 24,327 of record NW_027489549.1, read on the forward strand.
CCTCTATCCTATCCTATCCTCTATCCGATCCTCTATCCTATCCTATCCTGTATCCTATCCTATCCTCTATCCTATCCTATCCTCTATCCTATCATATCCTCTATCCTATCCTATCCTCTATCCTATCCTATCCTCTATCCTATCCTATCCTCTATCCTATCCTATCCTCTATCCTATCCTATCCTCTATATTATCCTATCCTCTATTCTATCCTATCCTCTATCATATCCTCTATCCTATCCTCTATCCTATCCTCTATCCTATCCTCTATCCTATCCTCTATCCTACCCTCTATCCTATCCTATCCTCTATCCTATCCTCTATCGTATCCTATCCTCTATCCTATCCTATCCTCTATCCTATCCTATCCTCCATCCTATCCTATCCTCTATTCTATCCTATCCTCTATCCTATCCTATCCTCTATCCTATCCTATCCGCTATCCTATCCTATCCTCTATCCTATCCTCTATCGTATCCTATCCTCTATCGTATCCTATCCTCTATCCTATCCTATCCACTATCCTATCCTACCTTCCATCCTATACTATCCTCTATCCTATCCAATCCTCTATCCTATCCTCTATCCTATCATCCATCCTATCCTATCCACTTTCCTATCCTTTCCTCTATCCTATCCTCTATCCTATCCTATCCTCTATCCTATCCTATCCTCTATCTTATCCTATCCTCTTTTCTATCCTATCCTCTATCCTATCCTCTATCCTATCCTCTATCCTATCCTCTATCCTATCCTCTATCCTATCCTCTATCCTATCCTATCCTCTATCCTATCCTCTATCCTATCCTCTATCCTATCCTCTATCCTATCCTCTATCCTATCCTCTATCCTATCCTCTATCCTATCCTCTATCCTATCCTCTATCCTATCCTATCCTCTATCCTATCCTCTATCGTATCCTATCCTCTATCCTATCCTATCCTCTATCCTATCCTATCTTCCATCCTATACTATCCTCTATCCTATCCTATCCTCTATCCTATCCTATCCTCTATCTTATCCTATAATTTATTCTATACTATCCTCTACCTTATCCTATCCTCTATCCTATCCTTTCCTCTATCCTATCCTATCCTCTATCCTAACCTATCCTCTATCCTATCCTTTCCTCTATCCTATCCTATCCTCTATCCTATCCTATCCTCTATCCTATCCTATCCTATCCTCTATCCTATCCTATCCTCTATCCTATCCTATCCTCCATCCTATCCTATCCTCTATTCTATCCTATCCTCTATCCTATACTATCCTCTATCCTATCCTATCCTCTATCCTATCCTATCCTCTATCCTATCCTCTATCGTATCCTATCCTCTATCCTATCCTATCCTCTATCCTATCCTATCCTCTATCCTATCCTCTATCGTATCCTATCCTCTATCCTATCCTGTCCTCTATCCTATCCTACCTTCCATCCTATACTATCCTCTATCATATCCAATCCTCTATCCTATCCTCTATCCTATCATCCATCCTATCGTATCCACTTTCCTATCCTTTCCTCTATCCTATCCTCTATCCTATCCTATCCTCTATCGTATCCTATCCTCTATCTTATCCTATCCTCTATTCTATACTATCCTCTATCCTATCCTATCCTCTATCCGATCCTCTATCCTATCCTATCCTGTATTCTATCCTATCCTCTATCCTATCCTATCCTCTATCCTATCCTATCCTCTATCCTATCCTATCCTCTATCCTACAATATCCTCTATCCTATCCTATACTCTATCCTATCCTATCCTCTATATTATCCTATCCTCTATTCTATCCTATCCTCTATCCTATCCTATCCTGTATCCCATCCTATACTCTATCCTATACTATCCTCTGTCCTATCCTATCCTCTATCCTATCCTATCCTCTATCCTATCCTATCCTCTATCCTATCCTATCCTCTATCCTATAGTGTCCTCTAGCCTATACTATCCTCTATCCTATCCTATCCTCTATCCTATCCTATCCTCTATCCTATCCTATCCTCTATCCTATCCTTTCCTCTATCCTATCCTATCCTCTATCCGATCCTCTATCCTATCCTAGCCTGTATCCTATCCTATCCTCTATCCTATCCTATCCTCTATCCTATCCTTTCCTCTATCCTATCCTATCCTCTATCCTATCCTATCCTCTATCCGATCCTCTATCCTATCCTATCCTGTATCCTATCCTATCCTCTATCCTATCCTATCCTCTATCCTATCATATCCTCTATCCTATCCTATCCTCTATCCTATCCTATCCTCTATCCTATCCTATCCTCTATCCTATCCTATCCTCTATCCTATCCTATCATCTATCCTATTTTATCCTCTATCCTATCCTCTATCCTATCCTCTATCCTATCCTATCCTCTATCCTATCCTATCCTCTATCCTATCCTATCTTCTATCCTATCCTTTCCTCAATCCTATTATATCCTCTATCCTATCCTATCCTCCATCCTATCCTATCCTCTATTCTATCCTATCCTCTATCCTATCCTATCCTCTATCCTATCCTATCCGCTATCCTATCCTATCCTCTATCCTATCCTCTATCGTATCCTATCCTCTATCGTATCCTATCCTCTATCCTATCCTATCCACTATCCTATCCTACCTTCCATCCTATACTATCCTCTATCCTATCCAATCCTCTATCCTATCCTCTATCCTATCATCCATCCTATCCTATCCACTTTCCTATCCTTTCCTCTATCCTATCCTCTATCCTATCCTATCCTCTATCCTATCCTATCCTCTATCTTATCCTATCCTCTTTTCTATCCTATCCTCTATCCTATCCTCTATCCTATCCTCTATCCTATCCTCTATCCTATCCTCTATCCTATCCTCTATCCTATCCTCTATCCTATCCTCTATCCTATCCTATCCTCTATCCTATCCTCTATCCTATCCTCTATCCTATCCTCTATCCTATCCTCTATCCTATCCTCTATCCTATCCTCTATCCTATCCTCTATCCTATCCTATCCTCTATCCTATCCTCTATCGTATCCTATCCTCTATCCTATCCTATCCTCTATCCTATCCTATCTTCCATCCTATACTATCCTCTATCCTATCCTATCCTCTATCCTATCCTATCCTCTATCTTATCCTATAATTTATTCTATACTATCCTCTACCTTATCCTATCCTCTATCCTATCCTTTCCTCTATCCTATCCTATCCTCTATCCTAACCTATCCTCTATCCTATCCTTTCCTCTATCCTATCCTATCCTCTATCCTATCCTATCCTCTATCCTATCCTATCCTATCCTCTATCCTATCCTATCCTCTATCCTATCCTATCCTCCATCCTATCCTATCCTCTATTCTATCCTATCCTCTATCCTATACTATCCTCTATCCTATCCTATCCTCTATCCTATCCTATCCTCTATCCTATCCTCTATCGTATCCTATCCTCTATCCTATCCTATCCTCTATCCTATCCTATCCTCTATCCTATCCTCTATCGTATCCTATCCTCTATCCTATCCTGTCCTCTATCCTATCCTACCTTCCATCCTATACTATCCTCTATCATATCCAATCCTCTATCCTATCCTCTATCCTATCATCCATCCTATCGTATCCACTTTCCTATCCTTTCCTCTATCCTATCCTCTATCCTATCCTATCCTCTATCGTATCCTATCCTCTATCTTATCCTATCCTCTATTCTATACTATCCTCTATCCTATCCTATCCTCTATCCGATCCTCTATCCTATCCTATCCTGTATTCTATCCTATCCTCTATCCTATCCTATCCTCTATCCTATCCTATCCTCTATCCTATCCTATCCTCTATCCTACAATATCCTCTATCCTATCCTATACTCTATCCTATCCTATCCTCTATATTATCCTATCCTCTATTCTATCCTATCCTCTATCCTATCCTATCCTGTATCCCATCCTATACTCTATCCTATACTATCCTCTGTCCTATCCTATCCTCTATCCTATCCTATCCTCTATCCTATCCTATCCTCTATCCTATCCTATCCTCTATCCTATAGTGTCCTCTAGCCTATACTATCCTCTATCCTATCCTATCCTCTATCCTATCCTATCCTCTATCCTATCCTATCCTCTATCCTATCCTTTCCTCTATCCTATCCTATCCTCTATCCGATCCTCTATCCTATCCTAGCCTGTATCCTATCCTATCCTCTATCCTATCCTATCCTCTATCCTATCCTTTCCTCTATCCTATCCTATCCTCTATCCTATCCTATCCTCTATCCGATCCTCTATCCTATCCTATCCTCTATCCTATCCTATCCTCTATCCTATCCTATCCTCTATCCTATCCTATCCTCTATCCTATCCTATCATCTATCCTATTTTATCCTCTATCCTATCCTCTATCCTATCCTCTATCCTATCCTATCCTCTATCCTATCCTATCCTCTATCCTATCCTATCTTCTATCCTATCCTTTCCTCAATCCTATTATATCCTCTATCCTATCCTATCCCCTATCCTATCCTATCCTCTATCCTATCCTATCCTCTATCCTATCCTATCCTCTATATTATCCTAACCTCTATTCTATCCTATCCTCTATCCTATCCTCTATCCTATCCTATCCTGTATCCCATCCTATACTCTATCCTATACTATCCTCTGCCCTATCCTATTTTCTATCCTATCCTATGCTCCATCCTATCCTATCCTCTATTCTATCAAATCCTCTATCCTATACTATCCTCTATCCTATCCTATCCTCTATCCTATCCTATCCTCTATCCTATCCTCTATCGTATCCTATCCTCTATCCTATCCTATCCTCTATCCTATCCTCTATCGTATCCTATCCTCTATCCTATCCTATCCTCTATCCTATCCTATCTTCCATCCTATACTATCCTCTATCCTATCCAATCCTCTATCCTATCCTCTATCCTATCATCCATCCTATCCTATCCACTTTCCTATCCTTTCCTCTATCCTATCCTCTATCCTATCCTATCCTCTATCCTATCCTATCCTCTATCCTATCCTATCCTCTATCCTATCCTATCCTCTACCTATCCTATCCTCTATCCTATCCTATCCTCTATCCTATCCTATCCTACATCCTATCCTATCCTCTATCCTATCCTATCCTCTATCCTATCCTATCCTCTATCCTATCCTATCCTCTATCCTATCCTATCCTCTATCCTATCCTATCCTCTATCCTATCCTATCCTCTATCCTATCCTATCCTATATCCTATCCTATCCTCTATCCTATCCTATCCTCTATCCTATCCTATCCTCTATCCTATTGTATCCTGTATCCTATCCTATCCTCTACCCTATCCTATCATCTATCCTATCCTATCCTTCTATCCTATCCTCTATCCTATCCTATCCTGTATCCTATCCTATCCTGTATCCTATCCTATCCTCTATCCTATCATATCCTCTATCCTATCCTATCCTCTATCCTATCCTATCCTCTATCCTATCCTATCCTCCATCCTATCCTATCCTCTATCCTATCCTATCCTCTATCCTATCCTATCATCTATCCTATTTTATCCTCTATCCTATCCTCTATCCTATCCTCTATCCTATCCTATCCTCTATCCTATCCTATCCTCTATCCTATCCTATCCTCTATCCTATCATATCCTCTATCCTATCCTATCCTCTATCCTATCCTATCCTCTATCCTATCCTATCCTCTATCCTATCCTATCCTCTATCCTATCCTATCCTCTATCCTATCCTATCCTCTATATTATCCTATCCTCTATTCTATCCTATCCTCTATCATATCCTCTATCCTATCCTCTATCCTATCCTCTATCCTATCCTCTATCCTATCCTATCCTCTATCCTATCCTCTATCGTATCCTATCCTCTATCCTATCCTATCCTCTATCCTATCCTACCCTCCATCCTATCCTATCCTCTATTCTATCCTATCCTCTATCCTATCCTATCCTCTATCCTATCCTATCCGCTATCCTATCCTATCCTCTATCCTATCCTCTATCGTATCCTATCCTCTATCGTATCCTATCCTCTATCCTATCCTATCCTCTATCCTATCCTACCTTCCATCCTATACTATCCTCTATCCTATCCAATCCTCTATCCTATCCTCTATCCTATCATCCATCCTATCCTATCCACTTTCCTATCCTTTCCTCTATCCTATCCTCTATCCTATCCTATCCTCTATCCTATCCTATCCTCTATACTATCCTATCCTCTATCCTATCCTATCCTCTAATCCTACCCTATCTTCTATCCTATCCTATCCTCTATCCTATCCTATCCTCTATATTATCCTATCCTCTATCCTATCCTATCCTCTATCCTATCCTATCCTCTATCCTATCCTATCCTCCATCCTATTGTATTCTGTATCCTATCCTATCCTCTATCCTATCCTTTCCTCTATCCTATCCTATCCTCTATCCTATCCTATCCTCTATCCGATCCTCTATCCTATCCTATCCTGTATCCTATCCTATCATCTATCCTATCCTATCCTCTATCCTATCCTATCTTCCATCCTATACTATCCTCTATCCTATCCAATCCTCTATCCTATCCTCTATCCTATCATCCATCCTATCCTATCCACTTTCCTATCCTTTCCTCTATCCTATCCTCTATCCTATCCTATCCTCTATCCTATCCTATCCTCTATCCTATCCTATCCTCTATCCTATCCTATCCTCTATCCTATCCTATCCTCTATCCTATCCTATCCTCTATCCTATCCTATCCTCTATCCTATCCTATCCTCTATTCCTATCCTATCCTCTATCCTATCCTATCCTCTATCCTATCCTATCCTCTATCCTATAGTATCCTCTATCCTATCCTATCCTCTATCCTATCCTATCCTCTATCCTATCCTATCCTCTATCCTATCCTATCCTCTATCCTATCCTATCCTCTATCCTATCCTATCCTCTATCCTATCCTATCCTCTATCCTATCCTATCCTCTATCCTATCCTATCCTCTATCCTATCCTATCCTCTATCCTATCCTATCCTCTATCCTATCCTATCCTCTATCCTATTGTATCCTGTATCCTATCCTATCCTCTACCCTATCCTATCATCTATCCTATCCTATCCTCTATCCTATCCTATCCTGTATCCTATCCTATCCTGTATCCTATCCTATCCTCTATCCTATCATATCCTCTATCCTATCCTATCCTCTATCCTATCCTATCCTCTATCCTATCCTATCCTCCATCCTATCCTATCCTCTATCCTATCCTATCCTCTATCCTATCCTATCATCTATCCTATTTTATCCTCTATCCTATCCTCTATCCTATCCTCTATCCTATCCTATCCTCTATCCTATCCTATCCTCTATCCTATCCTATCTTCTATCCTATCCTTTCCTCAATCCTATTATATCCTCTATCCTATCCTATCCCTATCCTATCCTATCCTCTATCCTATCCTATCCTCTATCCTATCCTATCCTCTATCCTATCCTATCCTCTATATTATCCTATCCTCTATTCTATCCTATCCTCTATCCTATCCTCTATCCTATCCTATCCTGTATCCCATCCTATACTCTATCCTATACTATCCTCTGCCCTATCCTATTTTCTATCCTATCCTATGCTCCATCCTATCCTATCCTCTATTCTATCGAATCCTCTATCCTATACTATCCTCTATCCTATCCTATCCTCTATCCTATCCTATCCTCTATCCTATCCTCTATCGTATCCTATCCTCTATCCTATCCTATCCTCTATCGTATCCTATCCTCTATCCTATCCTATCCTCTATCCTATCCTCTATCGTATCCTATCCTCTATCCTATCCTATCCTCTATCCTATCCTATCTTCCATCCTATACTATCCTCTATCCTATCCTCTATACTATCCAATCCTCTATCCTATCGTCTATCCTATCATCCATCCTATCCTATCCACTTTCCTATCCTTTCCTCTATCCTATCCTCTATCCTATCCTATCCTCTATCCTATCCTATCCTCTAATCCTATCCTATCCTCTATCCTATCCTATCCTCTATCCTATCCTACTCCTCTATCCTATCCTATCCTCTATCCTATCCTATCCTCTATCCTATCCTATCCTCTATCCTATCCTATCCTCTATCCTATCCTATCCTCTATCCTATCCTATCCTCTATCCTATCCTATCCTCTATCCTATCCTATCCTCTATCCTATCCTATCCTCTATCCTATCCTATCCTCTATCCTATCCTATCCTCTATCCTATCCTATCCTCTATCCTATCCTATCCTCTATCCTATCCTATCATCTATCCTATTTTATCCTCTATCCTATCCTCTATCCTATCCTCTATCCTATCCTATCCTCTATCCTACCCTATCTTCTATCGTATCCTTTCCTCAATCCTATTATATCCTCTATCCTATCCTATCCCCTATCCTATCCAATCCTCTATCCTATCCTATCCTGTATCCTATCCTCTATCCTATCCTATCCTCTATCCTATCCTATCCTCTATATTATCCTATCCTCTTTTCTATCCTATCCTCTATCCTATCCTCTATCCTATCCTCTATCCTATCCTCTATCCTATCCTATCCTCTATCCTATCCTCTATCGTATCCTATCCTCTATCCTATCCTCTATCGTATCCTATCCTCTATCCTATCCTATCCTCTATCCTATCCTATCTTCCATCCTATACTATCCTCTATCCTATCCAATCCTCTATCCTATCCTCTATCCTATCATCCATCCTATCCTATCCACTTTCCTATCCTTTCCTCTATCCTATCCTCTATCCTATCCTATCCTCTATCCTATCCTATCCTCTATCCTATCCTATCCTCTATCCTATCCTATCCTCTATCCTATTGTATCCTGTATCCTATCCTATCCTCTATCCTATCCTATCATCTATCCTATCCTATCCTCTATCCTATCCTATCCTCTATCCTATCCTATCCTCTATCCTATCCTATCTTCTATCCTATCCTATCCTCTATTCGATCCTCTATCCTATCCTATCCTGTATCCTATCCTATCCTCTATCCTATCCTATCCTTTCCTCTATCCTATCCTATCCTCTATCCTATCCTATCCTCTATCCGATCCTCTATCCTATCCTATCCTGTATCCTATCCTATCCTCTATCCTATCATATCCTCTATCCTATCCTATCCTCTATCCGATCCTCTATCCTATCCTATCCTGTATCCTATCCTATCCTCTATCCTATCATATCCTCTATCCTATCCTATCCTCTATCCTATCCTATCATCTATCCCATCCTATCCTCTATCCTATCCTATCCTCTATCCTATCCCTATCCTCTATCCTATCCTATCTTCTATCCTATCCTATCCTCTATCTTATCCTATCCTCTATCCGATACTATCCTCTACCTTATCCTATCCTCTATCCTATCCTATCCTCTATCCTATCCTTTCCTCTATCCTATCCTGTCCTCTATCCTATCCCTATCCTCTATTCGATCCTCTATCCTATCCTATCCTGTATCCTATCCTATCCTCTATCCTATCCTATCCTTTCCTCTATCCTATCCTAATCCTCTATCCTATCCTATCCTCTATCCGATCCTCTATCCTATCCTATCCTGTATCCTATCCTATCCTCTATCCTATCATATCCTCTATCCTATCCTATCCTCTATCCTATCCTATCCTCTATCCTATCCTATCCTCTATCCTATCCTATCCTCTATCCTATCCTATCCTCTATCCTATCCTATCATCTATCCTATTTTATCCTCTATCCTATCCTCTATCCTATCCTCTATCCTATCCTATCCTCTATCCTATCCTATCTTCTATCGTATCCTTTCCTCAATCCTATTATATCCTCTATCCTATCCTATCCCCTATCCTATCCAATCCTCTATCCTATCCTATCCTGTATTCCTATCCTCTATCCTATCCTATCCTCTATCCTATCCTATCCTCTATCCTATCCTATCCTCTATATTATCCTATCCTCTTTTCTATCCTATCCTCTATCCTATCCTCTATCCTATCCTCTATCCTATCCTCTATCCTATCCTATCCTCTATCCTATCCTCTATCGTATCCTATCCTCTATCCTATCCTCTATCGTATCCTATCCTCTATCCTATCCTATCCTCTATCCTATCCTATCTTCCATCCTATACTATCCTCTATCCTATCCAATCCTCTATCCTATCCTCTATCCTATCCTCTATCCTATCCTATCTTCTATCCTATCCTATCCTCTATCTTATCCTATCCTCTATCCGATACTATCCTCTACCTTATCCTATCCTCTATCCTATCCTATCCTCTATCCTATCCTTTCCTCTATCCTATTCCTGTCCTCTATCCTATCCTATCCTCTATTCGATCCTCTATCCTATCCTATCCTGTATCCTATCCTATCCTCTATCCTATCCTATCCTTTCCTCTATCCTATCCTATCCTCTATCCTATCCTATCCTCTATCCGATCCTCTATCCTATCCTATCCTGTATCCTATCCTATCCTCTATCCTATCATATCCTCTATCCTATCCTATCCTCTATCCTATCCTATCCTCTATCCTATCCTATCCTCTATCCTATCCTATCCTCTATCCTATCCTATCCTCTATCCTATCCTATCATCTATCCTATTTTATCCTCTATCCTATCCTCTATCCTATCCTCTATCCTATCCTATCCTCTATCCTATCCTATCTTCTATCGTATCCTTTCCTCAATCCTATTATATCCTCTATCCTATCCTATCCCCTATCCTATCCAATCCTCTATCCTATCCTATCCTGTATCCTATCCTCTATCCTATCCTATCCTCTATCCTATCCTATCCTCTATCCTATCCTATCCTCTATATTATCCTATCCTCTTTTCTATCCTATCCTCTATCCTATCCTCTATCCTATCCTCTATCCTATCCTCTATCCTATCCTATCCTCTATCCTATCCTCTATCGTATCCTATCCTCTATCCTATCCTCTATCGTATCCTATCCTCTATCCTATCCTATCCTCTATCCTATCCTATCTTCCATCCTATACTATCCCTCTATCCTATCCAATCCTCTATCCTATCCTCTATCCTATCATCCATCCTATCCTATCCACTTTCCTATCCTTTCCTCTATCCTATCCTCTATCCTATCCTATCCTCTATCCTATCCTATCCTATCCTGTATCCTATCCTATCCCTCTATCCTATCCTATCCTCTATCCTATTGTATCCTGTATCCTATCCTATCCTCTATCCTATCCTATCATCTATCCTATCCTATCCTCTATCCTATCCTATCCTCTATCCTATCCTATCCTTTCCTCTATCCTATCCTATCCTCTATCCTATCCTATCCTCTATCCGATCCTCTATCCTATCCTATCCTGTATCCTATCCTATCCTCTATCCTATCATATCCTCTATCCTATCCTATCCTCTATCCTATCCTATCATCTATCCTATCCTATCCTCTATCCTATCCTATCCTCTATCCTATCCTATCCTCTATCCTATCCTATCTTCTATCCTATCCTATCCTCTATCTTATCCTATCCTCTATCCGATACTATCCTCTACCTTATCCTATCCTCTATCCTATCCTATCCTCTATCCTATCCTTTCCTCTATCCTATCCTGTCCTCTATCCTATCCTATCCTCTATTCGATCCTCTATCCTATCCTATCCTGTATCCTATCCTATCCTCTATCCTATCCTATCCTTTCCTCTATCCTATCCTATCCTCTATCCTATCCTATCCTCTATCCGATCCCCTATCCTATCCTATCCTGTATCCTATCCTATCCTCTATCCTATCATATCCTCTATCCTATCCTATCCTCTATCCTATCCTATCCTCTATA
>NW_027489550.1:0-36083 GCF_050948215.1 Halictus rubicundus
ATATACCAGAATATACTTGAATATACCAGAATATACCATAATATTACTAGAATATAGAAGAATATACGAGAATATACCTGAATATACTAGAAAATAGCATAATATACCAGAACATTCCAGAATATACCATAATATTACTAGAATATAGAAGAATATACGAGAATATACCTGAATATACCTGAATATACTAGAATATAGCAGAATATACCAGAATATACTTGAATATACCAGAATATACCATAATATTACTAGAATATAGAAGAATATAGCATAATATACCATAATATTACTACAATATAGAAGAATATACGAGAATATACCAGAATATACTAGAATATAGCAGAATATACTAGAATATAGCAGAATATACCAGAATATACCAGAATATACCAGAATATACCATAATATTACTAGAATATAGAAGAATATACGAGAATATACCAGAATATACTAGAATATAGAAGAATATACCAGTATATTCCAGAATATACCATAATATTACTAGAATATAGAAGAATATACGAGAATATACCTGAACATACTAGAATATATCAGAATATACCAGAATATACCATAATATTACTCGAATATCGAAGAATATACGAGAAAATACGATAATATTACTAGAATATAGGAGAATATACGAGAATATACCTGAATATACTAGAATATAGCATAATATACCAGAATATTCCAGAATATACCATAATATTACTAGAATATAGAAGAATATACGAGAATATACCTGAATATACCTGAATATACTAGAATATAGCAGAATATACCAGAATATACTTGAATATACCAGAATATACCATAATATTACTCGAATATAGAAGAATATACGAGAATATACGATAATACTACTAGAATATAGGAGATTATACCAGAATATACCATAATATTACTAGAATATAGAAGAACATTCGAGAATATACTAGAATATAGCAGAATATACCAGAATATACTTGAATATACCAGAATATACCATAATATTACTAGAATATAGAAGAATATACGAGAATATACCTGAATATACTAGAATATAGCAGAATATGCCAGAATATACCAGAATATTACTAGAATATAGAAGAATATACGAGAATATACCTGAATATACTAGAATATAGCAGAATGTACCAGAATATACCAGAATATACCATAATATTACTAGAATATAGAAGAATATACGAGAATATACGTGAATATACTAGAATATACCAGAATTTACCAGAATATACCAGAATATACCATAATATACCATAATATTACTCGAATATAGAAGAATATACGAGAATATACCATAATATTACTAGAATATAGAAGAATATACCAGAATATACCATAATATTACTAGAATATAGCAGAATATACCAGAATATACTTGAATATACCAGAATATACCATAATATTACTCAAATATAGAAGAATATAAGAGAATATACCTGAATATACTAGAATATACCAGAATATACCAGAATATACCATAATATTACTAGAATATAGGAGAATATACGAGAATATACCTGAATATACTAGAAAGTAGCATAATATACCAGAATATTCCAGAATATACCATAATATTACTAGAATATAGAAGAATATACGAGAATATACCTGAATATACCTGAATATACTAGAATATAGCAGAATATACCAGAATATACTTGAATATACCAGAATATACCATAATATTACTAGAATATAGAAGAATATACGAGAATATACCTGAATATACTAGAAAATAGCATAATATACCAGAACATTCCAGAATATACCATAATATTACTAGAATATAGAAGAATATACGAGAATATACCTGAATATACCTGAATATACTAGAATATAGCAGAATATACCAGAATATACTTGAATATACCAGAATATACCATAATATTACTAGAATATAGAAGAATATAGCATAATATACCATAATATTACTACAATATAGAAGAATATACGAGAATATACCAGAATATACTAGAATATAGCAGAATATACTAGAATATAGCAGAATATACCAGAATATACCAGAATATACCAGAATATACCATAATATTACTAGAATATAGAAGAATATACGAGAATATACCAGAATATACTAGAATATAGAAGAATATACCAGTATATTCCAGAATATACCATAATATTACTCGAATATAGAAGAATATACGAGAATATACGATAATATTACTAGAATATAGGAGAATATACGAGAATATACCTGAATATACTAGAATATAGCATAATATACCAGAATATTCCAGAATATACCATAATATTACTAGAATATAGAAGAATATACGAGAATATACCTGAATATACCTGAATATACTAGAATATAGCAGAATATACCAGAATATACTTGAATACACCAGAATATACCATAATATTACTCGAATATAGAAGAATATACGAGAATATACGATAATATTACTAGAATATAGGAGATTATACCAGAATATACCATAATATTACTAGAATATAGAAGAACATTCGAGAATATACTAGAATATAGCAGAATATACCAGAATATACTTGAATATACCAGAATATACCATAATATTACTAGAATATAGAAGAATATACGAGAATATACCTGAATATACTAGAATATAGCAGAATATGCCAGAATATACCATAATATTACTAGAATATAGAAGAATATACGAGAATATACCTCAATATACTAGAATATAGCAGAATGTACCACAATATACCAGAATATACCATAATATTACTAGAATATACCAGAATTTACCAGAATATACCAGAATATATCATAATATACCATAATATTACTCGAATATAGAAGAATATACGAGAATATACCTTAATATACTAGAATATAGCAGAATATGCCAGAATATACCATAATATTACTAGAATATAGAGGAATATACGAGAATATACCTGAATATACTAGAATATACTAGAATATAGCACAATATACCAGAATATACTTGAATATACCAGAATATACCATAATATTACTCGAATATAGAAGAATATACTAGAATATACGATAATATTACTAGAATATAGGAGAATATACGAAAATATACCTGAATATAGCATAATATACCAGAATATTCCAGAATATACCATAATATTACTAGAATATAGAAGAATATACGAGGAAAAACCTGAATATACCTGAATATACTAGAATATAGCAGAATATATCAGAATATACTTGAATATACCAGAATATACCATAATATTACTCGAATATAGAAGAATATACGAGAATATACGATAATATTACTAGAATATAGGAGAATATACGAGAATATATCTGAATATACTAGAATATAGCATAATATACCAGAATATTCCAGAATATACCATAATATTACTAGAATATAGACGAATATACGAGAATATACCTGAATATACCTGAATATACTAGAATATATCAGAATATACCAGAATATACATGAATATACCAGAATATACCATAATATTACTAGAATATAGAAGAATATACCAGAATATACCATAATATTACTACAATATAGAAGAATATACGAGAATATACCAGAATATACTAGAGTATAGCAGAATATACTCCTGAATATACTAGAATATACTAGAATATAGCAGAATATACCAGAATATACTTGAATATACCAGAATATACCATAATATTACTCGAATATAGAAGAACATACGCTAATATACGATAATATTACTAGAATATAGGAGAATATACCAGAATATACCATAATATTACTAGAATATAGAAGAATATTCTAGAATATACTAGAATATACCAGAATATACTTGAATATACCACAATATACCATAATATTACTCGAATATAGAAAAATATACGAGAATATACGATAATATTACTAGAATATAGGAGAATATACCAGAATATACCATAATATTACTCGAATATGGAAGAATATACGAGAATATACCATAATATTACTAGAATATAGAAGAATATCCCAGAATATACCATAATACTACTAGAATATAGAAGAATATACGAGAATTTTCCAAAATATACTAGAATATAGCAGAATATAATAGAATATACGTGAATATAGCAGAATATGCCAGAATATACCATAATATTACTAGAATATAGAAGAATATACGAGAATATAGAAGAATATACGAGAATATACCAGAATATACTAGAATATACCAGAATATACTTGAATTTACCAGAATATACCACAATATTACTCGAATATAGAAGAATATACGAGAATATACGATAATATTACTAGAATATAGGAGAATATACCAGAATATACCATAATATTACTCGAATATGGAAGAATATACGAGAATATACCATAATATTACTAGAATATGGAAGAATATCCCAGAATATACCATAATACTACTAGAATATAGAAGAATATACCAGAATATACCATAATATTACTAGAATATAGAAGAATATACCAGAATATACCATAATATTACTAGAATATAGCAGAATATACCAGAATATACTTGAATATACCAGAATATACCATAATATTACTCGAATATGTAAGGATATACGAGAATATACCATAATATTACTAGAATATAGAAGAATATACCAGAATATACCATAATATTACTAGAATATAGAAGAATATACCAAAATATACCATAATATTACTAGAATATAGAAGAATATACGAGAATATACGATAATATTACTAGAATATAGGAGAATATACCAGAATATACCATAATATTACTAGAATATAGAAGAATATACGAGAATATACCAGAATATACTAGAATATAGAAGAATATACCAGTATATTCCAGAATATACCATAATATTACTCGAATATAGAAGAATATACGAGAATATACGATAATATTACTAGAATATAGGAGAATATACGAGAATATACCTGAATATACTAGAATATAGCATAATATACCAGAATATTCCAGAATATACCATAATATTACTAGAATATAGAAGAATATACGAGAATATACCTGAATATACCTGAATATACTAGAATATAGCAGAATATACCAGAATATACTTGAATATACCAGAATATACCATAATATTACTCGAATATAGAAGAATATACGAGAATATACGATAATATTACTAGAATATAGGAGATTATAGCAGAATATACCATAATATTACTAGAATATAGAAGAACATTCGAGAATATACTAGAATATAGCAGAATATACCAGAATATACTTGAATATACCAGAATATACCATAATATTACTAGAATATAGAAGAATATACGAGAATATACCTGAATATACTAGAATATAGCAGAATATGCCAGAATATACCATAATATTACTAGAATATAGAAGAATATACGAGAATATACCTCAATATACTAGAATATAGCAGAATGTACCACAATATACCAGAATATACCATAATATTACTAGAATATACCAGAATTTACCAGAATATACCAGAATATATCATAATATACCATAATATTACTCGAATATAGAAGAATATACGAGAATATACGATAATATTACTAGAATATAGGAGAATATACGAGAATATATCTGAATATACTAGAATATAGCATAATATACCAGAATATTCCAGAATATACCATAATATTACTAGAATATAGACGAATATACGAGAATATACCTGAATATACCTGAATATACTAGAATATATCAGAATATACCAGAATATACATGAATATACCAGAATATACCATAATATTACTAGAATATAGAAGAATATACCAGAATATACCATAATATTACTATATAGAAGAATATACGAGAATATACCAGAATATACTAGAATATAGCAGAATATACTCCTGAATATACTAGAATATACTAGAATATAGCAGAAATATACCAGAATATACTTGAATATACCAGAATATACCATAATATTACTCGAATATAGAAGACAATACGCTAATATACGATAATATTACTAGAATATAGGAGAATATACCAGAATATACCTTAATATTACTAGAATATAGAAGAATATTCTAGAATATACTAGAATATACCAGAATATACTTGAATATACCACAATATACCATAATATTACTCGAATATAGAAAAATATACGAGAATATACGATAATATTACTAGAATATAGGAGAATATACCAGAATATACCATAATATTACTCGATATGGAAGAATATACGAGAATATACCCATAATATTACTAGAATATAGAAGATTATCCCAGAATATACCATAATACTACTAGAATATAGAAGATATACGGAATTTACCCAAATATACTAGAATATAGCAGAATATAATAGGAATATACGTGAATTATAGCAGAATATCCCAGAATATACCATAATATTACTAGAATATAGAAGAATATACGAGAATATACCAGAATATACTAGAATATACCAGAATATACTTGAATTTACCAGAATATACCACAATATTACTCGAATATAGAAGAATATACGAGAATATACGATAATATTACTAGAATATAGGAGAATATACCAGAATATACGATAATATTACTAGAATATAGGAGAATAAACAGAATATACCATAATATTACTAGAATATAGAAGAATATACGAGAATATACCAGAATATACTAGAATATAGAAGAATATACCAGTATATTCCAGAATATACCTTAATATTACTCGAATATAGAAGAATATACGAGAATATACGATAATATTACTAGAATATAGGAGAATATACGAGAATATACCTGAATATACTAGAATATAGCATAATATACCAGAATAATATTCCAGAATATACCATAATATTACTAGAATATAGAAGAATATACGAGAATATACCTGAATATACCTGAATATACTAGAATATAGCAGAATATACCAGAATATACTTGAATATACCAGAATATACCATAATATTACTCGAATATAGAAGAATATACGAGAATATACGATAATATTACTAGAATATAGGAGATTATAGCAGAATATACCATAATATTACTAGAATATAGAAGAACATTCGAGAATATACTAGAATATAGCAGAATATACCAGAATATACTTGAATATACCAGAATATACCATAATATTACTAGAATATAGAAGAATATACGAGAATATACCTGAATATACTAGAATATAGCAGAATATGCCAGAATATACCATAATATTACTAGAATATAGAAGAATATACGAGAATATACCTCAATATACTAGAATATAGCAGAATGTACCACAATATACCAGAATATACCATAATATTACTAGAATATACCAGAATTTACCAGAATATACCAGAATATATCATAATATACCATAATATTACTCGAATATAGAAGAATATACGAGAATATACGATAATATTACTAGAATATAGGAGAATATACGAGAATATATCTGAATATACTAGAATATAGCATAATATACCAGAATATTCCAGAATATACCATAATATTACTAGAATATAGACGAATATACGAGAATATACCTGAATATACCTGAATATACTAGAATATATCAGAATATACCAGAATATACATGAATATACCAGAATATACCATAATATTACTAGAATATAGAAGAATATACCAGAATATACCATAATATTACTACAATATAGAAGAATATACGAGAATATACCAGAATATACTAGAATATAGCAGAATATACTCCTGAATATACTAGAATATACTAGAATATAGCAGAATATACCAGAATATACTTGAATATACCAGAATATACCATAATATTACTCGAATATAGAAGAACATACGCTAATATACGATAATATTACTAGAATATAGGAGAATATACCAGAATATACCATAATATTACTAGAATATAGAAGAATATTCTAGAATATACTAGAATATACCAGAATATACTTGAATATACCACAATATACCATAATATTACTCGAATATAGAAAAATATACGAGAATATACGATAATATTACTAGAATATAGGAGAATATACCAGAATATACCATAATATTACTCGAATATGGAAGAATATACGAGAATATACCATAATATTACTAGAATATAGAAGAATATCCCAGAATATACCATAATACTACTAGAATATAGAAGAATATACGAGAATTTACCAAAATATACTAGAATATAGCAGAATATAATAGAATATACGTGAATATAGCAGAATATCCCAGAATATACCATAATATTACTAGAATATAGAAGAATATACGAGAATATACCAGAATATACTAGAATATACCAGAATATACTTGAATTTACCAGAATATACCACAATATTACTCGAATATAGAAGAATATACGAGAATATACGATAATATTACTAGAATATAGGAGAATATACCAGAATATACCATAATATTACTCGAATATGGAAGAATATACGAGAATATACCATAATATTACTAGAATATGGAAGAATATCCCAGAATATACCATAATACTACTAGAATATAGAAGAATATACCAGAATATACCATAATATTACTAGAATATAGAAGAATATACCAGAATATACCATAATATTACTAGAATATAGCAGAATATACCAGAATATACCATAATATTACTAGAATATAGAAGAATATACGAGAATATACCTGAATATACTAGAATATACTAGAATATACCAGAATATACCATAATATTACTCGAATATAGAAGAATATACGAGAATTTACCAAAATATACTAGAATATAGCAGAATATAATAGAATATACGTGAATATAGCAGAACATGCCAGAATATACCATAATATTACTAGAATATAGAAGAATATACGAGAATATACCAGAATATACTAGAATATACCAGAATATACTTGAATTTACCAGAATATACCACAATATTACTCGAATATAGAAGAATATACGAGAATATACGATAATATTACTAGAATATAGGAGAATATACCAGAATATACCATAATATTACTCGAATATGGAAGAATATACGAGAATATACCATAATATTACTAGAATATGGAAGAATATCCCAGAATATACCATAATACTACTAGAATATAGAAGAATATACCAGAATATACCATAATATTACTAGAATACAGAAGAATATACCAGAATATACCATAATATTACTAGAATATAGCAGAATATTCCAGAATATACTTGAATATACCAGAATATACCATAATATTACTCGAATATGTAAGGATATACGAGAATATACCATAATATTACTAGAATGTAGAAGAATATACCAGAATATACCATAATATTACTAGAATATAGAAGAATATACCAGAATATACCATAATATTACTAGAATATAGAAGAATATACGAGAATATGCCTGAATATACTAGAATATACTAGAATATAGCAGAATATACCAGAATATACTTGAATATACCAGAATATACCATAATATTACTAGAATATAGAAAAATATACCAGAATATACCATAATATTACTAGAATATAGGAGAATATACCAGAATATACCATAATGTTACTCGAATATGGAAGAATATACGAGAATATACCATAATATTACTAGAATATAGAAGAATATCCCAGAATATGCCATAATATTACTAGAATGTAGAAGAATATACCAGAATATACCATAATATTACTAGAATATAGAAGAATATACCAGAATATACCATAATATTACTAGAATATAGAAGAATATACCAGAATATACCATAATATTACTAGAATATAGAAGAATATACCAGAATGTACCATAATATTACTAGAATATAGAAGAATATACCAGAATATACCAGAATATACCATAATATTACTAGAATATAGAAGAATATACCAGAATATACCATAATATTACTAGAATATAGAAGAATATACCAGAATATACCATAATATTACTAGAATATAGAAGAATATTCGAGAATATACTAGAATATACCAGAATATACTTGAATATACCACAATATACCATAATATTACTCGAATATAGAAAAATATACGAGAATATACGATAATATTACTAGAATATAGGAGAATATACGAGAATATATCTGAATATACTAGAATATAGCATAATATACCAGAATATTCCAGAATATACCATAATATTACTAGAATATAGACGAATATACGAGAATATACCTGAATATACCTGAATATACTAGAATATACCAGAATATACCAGAATATACATGAATATACCAGAATATACCATAATATTACTAGAATATAGAAGAATATACCAGAATATACCATAATATTACTACAATATAGAAGAATATACGAGAATATACCAGAATATACTAGAATATAGCAGAATATACTCCTGAATATACTAGAATATACTAGAATATAGCAGAATATACCAGAATATACTTGAATATACCAGAATATACCATAATATTACTCGAATATAGAAGAACATACGCTAATATACGATAATATTACTAGAATATAGGAGAATATACCAGAATATACCATAATAATACTAGAATATAGAAGAATATTCTAGAATATACTAGAATATACCAGAATATACTTGAATATACCACAATATACCATAATATTACTCGAATATAGAAAGATATACGAGTATATACGATAATATTACTAGAATATAGGAGAATATACCAGAATATACCATAATATTACTCGAATATGGAAGAATATACGAGAATATACCATAATATTACTAGAATATAGAAGAATATCCCAGAATATACCATAATACTACTAGAATATAGAAGAATATACGAGAATATACAAAAATATACTAGAATATAGCAGAATATAATAGAATATACGTGAATATAGCAGAATATGCCAGAATATACCATAATATTACTAGAATATAGAAGAATATACGAGAATATACCAGAATATACTAGAATATACCAGAATATACTTGAATTTACCAGAATATACCACAATATTACTCGAATATAGAAGAATATACGAGAATATACGATAATATTACTAGAATATAGGAGAATATACCAGAATATACCATAATATTACTCGAATATGGAAGAATATACGAGAATATACCATAATATTACTAGAATATGGAAGAATATCCCAGAATATACCATAATACTACTAGAATATAGAAGAATATACCAGAATATACCATAATATTACTAGAATATAGAAGAATATACCAGAATATACCATAATATTACTAGAATATAGCAAAATATACCAGAATATACTTGAATATACCAGAATATACCATAATATTACTCGAATATGTAAGGATATACGAGAATATACCATAATATTACTAGAATGTAGAAGAATATACCAGAATATACCATATTATTACTAGAATATAGAAGAATATACCAAAATATACCATAATATTACTAGAATATAGAAGAATATAGCATAATATACCATAATATTACTAGAATATAGAAGAATATACCAGAATATACCATAATATTACTAGAATATAGAAGAATATACCAGAATATACCATAATATTACTAGAATATAGAAGAATATACGAGAATATACCATAATATTACTACAATATAGAAGAATATAAAAGAATATACCATAATATTACTCGAATATAGAAGAATATACGAGAATATACCAGAATATACTAGAATATAGCATAATATACTAGAATATACGAGAATATAGCTGAATATGCCAGAATATACCATAATATTACTAGAATATACAAGGATATACGAGAATATACCTGAATATACTAGAATATAGCAGAATATGCCAGAATATACCATAATATTACTAGAATATAGAAGAATATACGAGAATATGCCTGAATATACTAGAATATACTAGAATATAGCAGAATATACCAGAATATACTTGAATATACGAGAATATACCATAATATTACTAGAATATAGAAGAATATACCAGAATATACCATAATATTACTAGAATATAGAAGAATATACCAGAATATACCATAATATTACTAGAATATAGAAGAATATACGATAATATTACTAGAATATAGGAGAATATACCAGAATATACCATAATATTACTCGAATATAGAAGAACATACGAGAATATACGATAATATTACTAGAATATAGGAGAATATACCAGAATATACCATAATATTACTAGAATATAGAAGAATATTCGAGAATATACTAGAATATACCAGAATATACTTGAATATACCACAATATACCATAATATTACTCGAATATAGAAAAATATACGAGAATATACGATAATATTACTAGAATATAGGAGAATATAACAGAATATACCATAATATTACTCGAATATGGAAGAATATACGAGAATATACCATAATATTACTAGAATATAGAAGAATATCCCAGAATATACCATAATACTACTAGAATATAGAAGAATATACCAGAATATACCATAATATTACTAGAATATAGAAGAATATACCAGAATATACCATAATATTACTAGAATATAGAAGAATATACGAGAATATACCTGAATATACTAGAATATACTAGAATATACCAGAATATACCATAATATTACTCGAATATAGAAGAATATACGAGAATTTACCAAAATATACTAGAATATAGCAGAATATAATAGAATATACGTGAATATAGCAGAACATGCCAGAATATACCATAATATTACTAGAATATAGAAGAATATACGAGAATATACCAGAATATACTAGAATATACCAGAATATACTTGAATTTACCAGAATATACCACAATATTACTCGAATATAGAAGAATATACGAGAATATACGATAATATTACTAGAATATAGGAGAATATACCAGAATATACCATAATATTACTCGAATATGGAAGAATATATGAGAATATACCATAATATTACTAGAATATGGAAGAATATCCCAGAATATACCATAATACTACTAGAATATAGAAGAATATACCAGAATATACCATAATATTACTAGAATACAGAAGAATATACCAGAATATACCATAATATTACTAGAATATAGCAGAATATTCCAGAATATACTTGAATATACCAGAATATACCATAATATTACTCGAATATGTAAGGATATACGAGAATATACCATAATATTACTAGAATGTAGAAGAATATACCAGAATATACCATAATATTACTAGAATATAGAAGAATATACCAGAATATACCATAATATTACTAGAATATAGAAGAATATGCGAGAATATGCCTGAATATACTAGAATATACTAGAATATAGCAGAATATACCAGAATATACTTGAATATACCAGAATATACCATAATATTACTAGAATATAGAAAAATATACCAGAATATACCATAATATTACTAGAATATAGGAGAATATACCAGAATATACCATAATGTTACTCGAATATGGAAGAATATACGAGAATATACCATAATATTACTAGAATATAGAAGAATATCCCAGAATATGCCATAATATTACTAGAATGTAGAAGAATATACCAGAATATACCATAATATTACTAGAATATAGAAGAATATACCAGAATATACCATAATATTACTAGAATATAGAAGAATATACCAGAATATACCATAATATTAGTAGAATATAGAAGAATATACCAGAATGTACCATAATATTACTAGAATATAGAAGAATATACCAGAATATACCAGAATATACCATAATATTACTAGAATATAGAAGAATATACCAGAATATACTATAATATAGCAGAATATAGAAGAATATACCAGAATATACCATAATATTACTAGAATATAGAGGAATATACCAGAATATACTATAATATAGCAGAAGATAGAAGAATATACCAGAATATACCATAATATTACTAGAATATAGAAGAATATACCAGAATATACCATAATATTACTAGAATATAGAAGAATATTCGAGAATATACTAGAATATACCAGAATATACTTGAATATACCACAATATACCATAATATTACTCGAATATAGAAAAATATACGAGAATATACGATAATATTACTAGAATATAGGAGAATATACCAGAATATACCATAATATTACTCGAATATGGAAGAATATACGAGAATATACCATAATATTACTAGAATATAGAAGAATATCCCAGAATATACCATAATACTACTAGAATATAGAAGAATATACCAGAATATACCATAATATTACTAGAATATAGAAGAATATACCAGAATATACCATAATATTACTAGAATATAGAAGAATATACCAGAATATACCATAATATTACTAGAATATAGAAGAATATACGAGAATATACCTGAATATACTAGAATATACTAGAATATACCAGAATATACCATAATATTACTCGAATATAGAAGAATATACGAGAATTTACAAAAATATACTAGAATATAGCAGAATATAATAGAATATACGTGAATATAGCAGAATATGCCAGAATATACCATAATATTACTAGAATATAGAAGAATATACGAGAATATACCAGAATATACTAGAATATACCAGAATATACTTGAATTTACCAGAATATACCACAATATTACTCGAATATAGAAGAATATACGAGAATATACGATAATATTACTAGAATATAGGAGAATATACCAGAATATACCATAATATTACTCGAATATGGAAGAATATACGAGAATATACCATAATATTACTAGAATATGCAAGAATATCCCAGAATATACCATAATACTTCTAGAATATAGAAGAATATACCAGAATATACCATAATATTACTAGAATATAGAAGAATATACCAGAATATACCATAATATTACTAGAATATAGAAGAATATACCAGAATATACCATAATATTACTAGAATATAGAAGAATATACGAGAATATACCTGAATATACTAGAATATACTAGAATATACCAGAATATACCATAATATTACTCGAATATAGAAGAATATACGAGAATTTACAAAAATATACTAGAATATAAGCAGAATATAATAGAATATAGCAGAATATGCCAGAATATACCATAATATTACTAGAATATAGAAGAATATACGAGAATATACCAGAATATACTAGAATATACCAGAATATACTTGAATTTACCAGAATATACCACAATATTACTCGAATATAGAAGAATATACGAGAATATACGATAATATTACTAGAATATAGGAGAATATACCAGAATATACCATAATATTACTCGAATATGGAAGAATATACGAGAATATACCATAATATTACTAGAATATGCAAGAATATCCCAGAATATACCATAATACTTCTAGAATATAGAAGAATATACCAGAATATACCATAATATTACTAGAATATAGAAGAATATACCAGAATATACCATAATATTACTAGAATATGGCAGAATATACCAGATGTTCGCGACGTACTTTCGCGATTGTTGCCCGCCAACTTAATCTTGGGCAACTATTTCAACGGATACGGAAGACTGGATTGGAACAGGAAAGGAATCGCGTTTCGTCCCGAACCTGTCGGAGGACTCGTCAGTAAGGCTATTCCGACAGGTCCTGCCTTAGACGCGCGCGGATCCGAGTGATCCGTATTGTATTCGCCTTGCCGTGTGCAAGGCGATTTGACTCTCGGTATAATTGACTGTAAGTGTCACGTGTTCAAGATCTTGTATGGACTCATTGCAAGCTAGACTTCCAGACTCAACGCGAAGTTGTAAGGTTCGGATGAGACCTGTGGTGTTGCTCGTCCGAAGATCGTATATGAACTGTATTTGCAGATCGACGACTTTTCAGAATTAACTCGAGGTCATAGGCTCCCCATGGCTGAGAGGTTGGCCTTAGGTGGTTATAGGCTCCTCGTGGCTGAGAGGTTGGCCTTAGGTGTAGGAGAGGTATGTGTCGCTCGTTGCGACGAGAAAGGAAGCTCTCCGGATTGGTTAGGGAAAACTTGCATTTTCCAATCAGCATGCCCTTAATTGTTCAAACTCCCTTCCACAGGCTCAGGCTAAGAGCCTGGTTGGAAGGAAGAGTGGGGCGATGCATAACTTGGGAAAAACCGAGTGTTTTGGTAATTCGACGCTGTCGAAAGGTCGATTGTCATAGACCCTTGAACCGTGTCATGAATTTATGGCCTGACCGTACTTAGTGGCCGCGAGCGAAGGATATACATCCTTGGGCCGTATCGAAAGAACGCGAAGGTTCTGCAGACCCGTCTCGTGTATACAAACATCGTTCGGTCGGTCCGATTGTAAACAGCTTCGAGATTATGAGGGCCAAAGTTGCTATTTGGTTACGTCTCTAAATCACGAATGTTTTGAAATAAAAGGAGCTACGAACAAAGACCCTCTGTAAGACCCTTTCGTTCATCGATAGCATGAAGAAACGATTCATGCTTAAGATGACAGTTCTGTTGCGACGGAACATGCTCCCCCTCGTTGATCGAGTCGATCGATCAATAGTAAATGTGATAACCTTGACTCACCTTGGTTATGCTGACGTCGTGGCACCGAGCGATTGTGCACTGTCTGAATCGGGAAGAGGTGCTAACCTTTTAACGTTCCGTTTGTATGTGCCGTTGATGGTGCGAACGGTTACTGCGCGTATGATACCGTCGGTTCCTGGATGTACTTGTTGTACTCGACCCAGATGCCAACACAATGGTGGGAGATGATCGTCCTTCAAAGTACGATGGTCCCGATGTTGATGTCGTGAGACCCTTTGTTCCATTTGTCGGAGGTTAAGTTGATGAATATATTCCTTGTGCCATCGGGTCCAGAAGTCTTGTTTGACCTTCTGGATATGTTGCCAATTGGATAGGCGATTTGATGGCGATTTGCTGAAATCAGTCTCGGTGATGCACGTCAAAGAACCACCGATCAGGAAATGGCCGGGCGTAAGAGCGGATATATCGTTTGGATCTGACGAGAGTGGTGTCAGAGGACGCGAATTGAGTATGGCTTCGATCTCGATAACGAATGTGGTGAATTGTTCGTATGTGAATAATTCTTCACCGACAACACGTTTGACATGGTGTTTAAATGATTTGACGGCGGCTTCCCACAGTCCGCCGAAATGAGGTGACAGAGCGGGCATGAAATGCCATGATATAGATTTGGATGTGAGAAAGTGATTGAATTTCTCGTCCTTAGATAATGTTTGGTGGAGTTCCGTTAACTCATTGTTGGCACCGACGAAGTTGGTACCGTTGTCTGAATATAGGTTTTTGCACATTCCTAGCCGCGCGATGAATCGTTTAAGTGCCGCTATAAATGCTTCGGTGGTCAGATCGCTGACTACTTCCAAATGGACGGCCTTTGTTGCAAAGCAAATGAATACTGCCACGTAGACCTTAACTCGGGTCCGATTTCTGAATTGTCGTTCCTTTATGAAGAAGGGACCGCAATAATCTATTCCGCTGTTGATGAAAGGACGACCCTCGGTGACGCGCGCGGCAGGTAGGTTGCCCATTACATATTCGACGCTGGTGGGTTTTACCCGGAAACATCTGACGCATTGCCTAATGATTTGGCGTGTGGTGGTTTTTCCATTTATTGGCCAATACAATTGTCGCACATCGTATAACGTGGTTGTGATTCCAGCGTGATGATTTCGTAGGTGTGAATCACGAATTATGAGTTTGGTGACGTGATGCTCTCGAGGTAGAAGTATCGGATGTCTCTGTTCAAAAGGCAGGGTAGAATTTTGTAATCGCCCCCCCCACGCGTAATACTCCTGAGTCGTCAAGAAACGGACATAATGGCATCAGATTGCAAGTGTTTGGTAATCTTCCGATTTTCAAATCACGTATGTCATGAGCAAATGTAACAGCTTGTAATAATCTTATTATTCGGTCGTTCGCGTCTTGTAATTCTTTAATAGACAAAGGTCCTGAGGCCCGATGTTTGGTTCGAAAACGTAAACAATAGGCAACGACTCGTCTGAGTTTTTGAATGCTCGAGTATCGCATGAGAATCTCGTCGGTTTGGGTGATCAAGCCTACTAAACACGTCACCGTCCGTAGTTCAGGTAGCTCCTCACACCTGGCAAATCTTGCTGGTGGCCATTTGGCTTGCTCTTGGGTGAGCCACTTGGGTCCGTTGCGACAAAGGTGATTGTTGTTGAATTCTACGGCGGTGGTTCCCCGAGAAATGAGGTCGGCTGGATTGTCAGTTGACCGAACATGTCGCCATGATTGAATGTCCGTTTTGCGTTGAATATCTGCTACGCGGTTCGCAACGAAAGTCTTTAAAGTAGAAGGTTGTTTTTTCAACCAGCCTAGGACGACGGTCGAATCAGTCCAGAAAATGGTTTTGTCGATATTGTGTGTTAACGCGTTTCGCACGGTTTGGGATAACGTGGCTAATAGTACGGCGCCGCATAGTTCTAAACGCGCTAGGGTTATCTGACTGAGCGGCGCGACCCGTGATTTTGCGCAAAGTAGGTGCGCGTGAATGGACCCGGAATGATCGGTTGTTCGTATATATAAGCAGGCGCCGTAGGCCTTTTCGCTAGCGTCGCAAAAGCCGTGTAATTCGGTCCGTTTTGCATTTTTTATCCTTACAAGGCGTTTGAATTCAATATCGTTGAGTTGTTGTAGAGTGCTTTCGAAATTTGTCCATTCTGTGTGGATGCTGGTAGGTACGGACTCGTCCCAGGTGATTTTCAAGGTCCAGAGTCGTTGCATTATGATTTTGGCAATGATCGTAATAGGGCCGAGCAAGCCGAGTGGATCGTATATTTTTGCAATTGTTGATAAGATATTTCGTTTGCTGACCTCGGTTGTCGTTGTTGGTTGGACTGAATATCTAATCGTGTCATGCTGGGCATCCCATGATATTCCTAGTGTTTTCATGGTGGATGCATCTCCCAGAATTTTTGGATGGATTAATTCCTTGCTCAGACTCGATAGCAATTTCGGTTCGTTCGACGCCCACTGTCGAATATTAAGAGCACCTTTCTTCAACAAGGTTATTGTTTGATGTTGTAACCTCTTCGCTTCTGTGATTGAATCGGTGCCGGTCAATAAATCGTCGACGTATAAGTCTCTTTGATACGAGCTGCTGCTTCCGGAAAATTGCGTTCTTCATCGGTCGCTAACTGGTGTAGACTTCGTATAGCCAATATGGAGCTGATGCGAGTCCGAAAGTAACAGTGGTCAATTCGTATGTCTTTATTTCTTCGTGTTTGTTGTTGTTTTCTGAGAGCTACTCTGATGCGATGCGTTGCGGAGATGTTTGAACATCTCTGCCGCGTGAGGCATGCGTGTGTCGATTAGGGTTTGCTCCCATGTACGGCGCGTTTCGTGGTCCATGCGATCGATCGCGATGCTCGTGATGAAATCGTTTGCGATATCCTCCCAAGATCGGCCGAGCGATTGTAACGAACGGATGTGGGATTGCATGTAATTGATCAAATTGTTGATCGAATTTGGCGTACCGTCCGGCATTGCCGGTGTCTCGAGTAATAGTGCGGTGTGTCGTAGAACGAGCGCGCGTTGGTTGTCATAAGTCTCTAATAATTGAGCCCACGCGGCTTTGTAATTTTCTTCGCTCATTGTGAACGATTCGATGGCGGATTCGGCTTGTCCTGATACTGATAACCTCAGGTAATTAAATCGTTGTATGTCAGTGAGTCCGGTGTGACCGTGGATCAAGCTTAAAAACGCGTCTTTAAATGGTAGCCATTTCTCGAGACGACCGTCGAAACGAGGAAGATTGATCTTCGGGAGATGTATTCCGGTGACGCTATTTGATGTGGACGGTGCCGGCGAATCGGTCGTGGTTCTCATAGATTGACTTGGTGTCAATGAGAAACTTTCCGATAATTGTATCGCGCTCGCTAATGCGTCGTCGTACGCGGTGGTTACCGTTTTGCGCTCGGTTTCGGTTTGGTCGAAGTCTTCGTATTGACCTAATTCGTCTTGCGCGTCGTTGAAGGCGTCGAACTGCTTTCTCAGCCGATCTATTCGTTCGCGTAGTTTTGTACGTGCGGTCGCGGAATCTTGATATTCTGACAACTCGGTGGTGAAGTTTGTCAAATTCGAGGTAAAAACGCGTTGTTTATGTTTGAGGGCGCGAATGCGTTGATTCCTTTTGATCGCGTTAGCCATTTTCGCTGTCTTACTGAGAATTGCCAATTGAAATTCCTGATCGGTAAATTCAGAATAACGTGCCTACCTTGAGCTGATGTAGTTGGTTGAATGTCTCGTCAGCTGCTGTCTAACTGGCTGGTCAGCGATGATGGTTGGTTGTGGCTGCCTTCGTCCACCCTGGCTGATCAGCAATGTCGGTTGATCGCGGCTAAGGCTGTCTGATTCCTTTAATCCGATTGTCCACACTAGTTTGTCTTTTCACTCACTGCACTGTCACTAGGCCACCGTATCCGGCTCGAAGGACCAAATGTTCGCGACGTACTTTCGCGATTGTTGCCCGCCAACTTAATCTTGGGCAACTATTTCAACGGATACGGAAGACTGGATTGGAACAGGAAAGGAATCGCGTTTCGTCCCGAACCTGTCGGAGGACTCGTCAGTAAGGCTATTCCGACAGGTCCTGCCTTAGACGCGCGCGGATCCGAGTGATCCGTATTGTATTCGCCTTGCCGTGTGCAAGGCGATTTGACTCTCGGTATAATTGACTGTAAGTGTCACGTGTTCAAGATCTTGTATGGACTCATTGCAAGCTAGACTTCCAGACTCAACGCGAAGTTGTAAGGTTCGGATGAGACCTGTGGTGTTGCTCGTCCGAAGATCGTATATGAACTGTATTTGCAGATCGACGACTTTTCAGAATTAACTCGAGGTCATAGGCTCCCCATGGCTGAGAGGTTGGCCTTAGGTGGTTATAGGCTCCTCGTGGCTGAGAGGTTGGCCTTAGGTGTAGGAGAGGTATGTGTCGCTCGTTGCGACGAGAAAGGAAGCTCTCCGGATTGGTTAGGGAAAACTTGCATTTTCCAATCAGCATGCCCTTAATTGTTCAAACTCCCTTCCACAGGCTCAGGCTAAGAGCCTGGTTGGAAGGAAGAGTGGGGCGATGCATAACTTGGGAAAAACCGAGTGTTTTGGTAATTCGACGCTGTCGAAAGGTCGATTGTCATAGACCCTTGAACCGTGTCATGAATTTATGGCCTGACCGTACTTAGTGGCCGCGAGCGAAGGATATACATCCTTGGGCCGTATCGAAAGAACGCGAAGGTTCTGCAGACCCGTCTCGTGTATACAAACATCGTTCGGTCGGTCCGATTGTAAACAGCTTCGAGATTATGAGGGCCAAAGTTGCTATTTGGTTACGTCTCTAAATCACGAATGTTTTGAAATAAAAGGAGCTACGAACAAAGACCCTCTGTAAGACCCTTTCGTTCATCGATAGCATGAAGAAACGATTCATGCTTAAGATGACAGTTCTGTTGCGACGGAACACCAGAATATACTTGAATATACCAGAATATACCATAATATTACTAGAATATAGAAGAATATACCAGAATATACCATAATATTACTAGAATATAGAAGAATATACCAGAATATACCATAATATTACTAGAATATAGAAGAATATACCAGAATATACTATAATATAGCAGAATATAGAAGAATATACCAGAATATACCATAATATTACTATAATATAGAAGAATATACCAGAATATACCATAATATTACTAGAATATAGAAGAATATACCAGAATATACTATAATATAGCAGAATCTACCAGAATATACCATAATATTACTCGAATATAGAAGAATATACGAGAATATACGATAATATTACTAGAATATAGGAGAATATACCAGAATATACCATAATATTACTAGAATATAGAAGAATATTCGAGAATATACTAGAATATAGCAGAATATACCAGAATATACTTGAATATACCACAATATACCATAATATTACTCGAATATAGAAGAATATACGAGAATATACGATAATATTACTAGAATATAGGAGAATATACCAGAATATACCATAATATTACTCGAATATAGATGAACATACGAGAATATACCATAATATTACTAGAATATAGGAGAATATACCAGAATATACCATAATATTACTAGAATATAGAAGAATATTCGAGAATATACTAGAATATACCAGAATATACTTGAATATACCACAATATACCATAATATTACTCGAATATAGAAAAATATACGAGAATATACGATAATATTACTAGAATATAGGAGAATATACCAGAATATACCATAATATTACTCGAATATGGAAGAATATACGAGAATATACCATAATATTACTAGAATATAGAAGAATATCCCAGAATATACCATAATACTACTAGAATATAGAAGAATATACCAGAATATACCATAATATTACTAGAATATAGAAGAATATACCAGAATATACCATAATATTACTAGAATATAGAAGAATATACCAGAATATACCATAATATTACTAGAATATAGAAGAATATACGAGAATATACCTGAATATACTAGAATATACTAGAATATACCAGAATATACCATAATATTACTCGAATATAGAAGAATATACGAGAATTTACCAAAATATACTAGAATATAGCAGAATATAATAGAATATACGTGAATATAGCAGAATATGCCAGAATATACCATAATATTACTAGAATATAGAAGAATATACGAGAATATACCAGAATATACTAGAATATACCAGAATATACTTGAATTTACCAGAATATACCACAATATTACTCGAATATAGAAGAATATACGAGAATATACGATAATATTACTAGAATATAGGAGAATATACCAGAATATACCATAATATTACTCGAATATGGAAGAATATACGAGAATATACCATAATATTACTAGAATATGGAAGAATATCCCAGAATATACCATAATACTACTAGAATATAGAAGAATATACCAGAATATACCATAATATTACTAGAATATAGAAGAATATACCAGAATATACCATAATATTACTAGAATATAGCAGAATATACCAGAATATACTTGAATATACCAGAATATACCATAATATTACTCGAATATGTAAGGATGTACGAGAATATACCATAATATTACTAGAATGTAGAAGAATATACCAGAATATACCATAATATTACTAGAATATAGAAGAATATACCAGAATATACCATAATATTACTAGAATATAGAAGAATATAGCATAATATACCATAATATTACTAGAATATAGAAGAATATACCAGAATATACCATAATATTACTAGAATATACTAGAATATACCAGAATATACCATAATATTACTCGAATATAGAAGAATATACGAGAATTTACCAAAATATACTAGAATATAGAGGAATATAATGGAATATACGTGAATATAGCAGAATATGCCAGAATATACCATAATATTACTAGAATATAGAAGAATATACGAGAATATACCAGAATATACTAGAATATACCAGAATATACTTGAATTTACCAGAATATACCACAATATTACTCGAATATAGAAGAATATACGAGAATATACGATAATATTACTAGAATATAGGAGAATATACCAGAATATACCATAATATTACTCGAATATGGAAGAATATACGAGAATATACCATAATATTACTAGAATATGGAAGAATATCCCAGAATATACCATAATACTACTAGAATATAGAAGAATATACCAGAATATACCATAATATTACTAGAATATAGAAGAATATACCAGAATATACCATAATATTACTAGAATATAGAAGAATATACCAGAATATACCATAATATTACTAGAATATAGAAGAATATACGAGAATATACCTGAATATACTAGAATATACTAG
This sequence comes from Halictus rubicundus, assembly GCF_050948215.1. NCBI lineage: Eukaryota > Metazoa > Arthropoda > Insecta > Hymenoptera > Halictidae > Halictus > Halictus rubicundus. Next base: position 23,641 of record NW_027489550.1, read on the forward strand.
AATATACCAGAATATACCATAATATTACTCGAATATAGAAGAATATACGAGAATTTACCAAAATATACTAGAATATAGCAGAATATAATAGAATATACGTGAATATAGCAGAATATGCCAGAATATACCATAATATTACTAGAATATAGAAGAATATACGAGAATATACCAGAATATACTAGAATATACCAGAATATACTTGAATTTACCAGAATATACCACAATATTACTCGAATATAGAAGAATATACGAGAATATACGATAATATTACTAGAATATAGGAGAATATACCAGAATATACCATAATATTACTCGAATATGGAAGAATATACGAGAATATACCATAATATTACTAGAATATGGAAGAATATCCCAGAATATACCATAATACTACTAGAATATAGAAGAATATACCAGAATATACCATAATATTACTAGAATATAGAAGAATATACCAGAATATACCATAATATTACTAGAATATAGCAGAATATACCAGAATATACTTGAATATACCAGAATATACCATAATATTACTCGAATATGTAAGGATGTACGAGAATATACCATAATATTACTAGAATGTAGAAGAATATACCAGAATATACCATAATATTACTAGAATATAGAAGAATATACCAGAATATACCATAATATCACTAGAATATAGAAGAATATAGCATAATATACCATAATATTACTAGAATATAGAAGAATATACCAGAATATACCATAATATTACTAGAATATACTAGAATATACCAGAATATACCATAATATTACTCGAATATAGAAGAATATACGAGAATTTACCAAAATATACTAGAATATAGAGGAATATAATGGAATATACGTGAATATAGCAGAATATGCCAGAATATACCATAATATTACTAGAATATAGAAGAATATACGAGAATATACCAGAATATACTAGAATATACCAGAATATACTTGAATTTACCAGAATATACCACAATATTACTCGAATATTGAAGAATATACGAGAATATACGATAATATTACTAGAATATAGGAGAATATACCAGAATATACCATAATATTACTCGAATATGGAAGAATATACGAGAATATACCATAATATTACTAGAATATGGAAGAATATCCCAGAATATACCATAATACTACTAGAATATAGAAGAATATACCAGAATATACCATAATATTACTAGAATATAGAAGAATATACCAGAATATACCATAATATTACTAGAATATAGCAGAATATACCAGAATATACTTGAATATACCAGAATATACCATAATATTACTCGAATATGTAAGGATGTACGAGAATATACCATAATATTACTAGAATGTAGAAGAATATACCAGAATATACCATAATATTACTAGAATATAGAAGAATATACCAGAATATACCATAATATTACTAGAATATAGAAGAATATAGCATAATATACCATAATATTACTAGAATATAGAAGAATATAGCAGAATATGCCAGAATATACGAGAATATACCATAATATTACTAGAATATGGAAGAATATCCCAGAAAATACCATAATACTACTAGAATATAGAAGAATATACCAGAATATACCATAATATTACTAGAATACAGAAGAATATACCAGAATATACCATAACATTACTAGAATATAGCAGAATATTCCAGAATATACTTGAATATACCAGAATATACCATAATATTACTCGAATATGTAAGGATATACGAGAATATACCATAATATTACTAGAATGTAGAAGAATATACCAGAATATACCATAATATTACTAGAATATAGAAGAATATACCAGAATATACTATAATATAGCAGAATATACCAGAATATACCAGAATATACCATAATATTACTCGAATATAGAAGAATATACGAGAATATACCAGAATATACTAGAATATAGCATAATATACTAGAATATACGAGAATATAGCTGAATATGCCAGAATATACCACAGTATTACTAGAATATACAAGAATATACGAGAATATACCTGAATATACTAGAATATAGCAGAATATGCCAGAATATACCATAATATTACTAGAATATAGAAGTATATACGAGAATATGCCTGAATATACTAGAATATACTAGAATATAGCAGAATATACCAGAATATACTTGAATATACCAGAATATACCAGAATATACCATAATATTACTAGAATATAGAAAAATATACCAGAATATACCATAATATTACTAGAATATAGAAGAATATACGAGAATATACCTGAATATACTAGAATATACTAGAATATGCCAGAATATACCAGAATATACCATAATATTACTCGAATATGGAAGAATATACGAGAATATACCATAATATTACTAGAATATAGAACAATATCCCAGAATATACCATAATATTACTAGAATATAAGAGAATATACCAGAATATACCATAATATTACTAGAATATAGAAGAATATACCAGAATATACTATAATATAGCAGAATATACCAGAATATGCCAGAATATACCATAATATTACTAGAATATACAAGAATATACGAGAATATACCTGAATATACTAGAATATAGCAGAATATGCCAGAATATACCATAATATTACTAGAATATAGAAGAATATACGAGAATATGCCCGAATATACTAGAATATACTAGAATATAGCAGAATATACCAGAATATACTTGAATATACCACAATATACCATAATATTACTCGAATATAGAAGAATATACGAGAATATACGATAATATTACTAGAATATAGGAGAATATACCAGAATATACCATAATATTACTCGAATATAGATGAACATACGAGAATATACCATAATATTACTAGAATATAGGAGAATATACCAGAATATACCATAATATTACTAGAATATAGAAGAATATTCGAGAATATACTAGAATATACCAGAATATACTTGAATATACCACAATATACCATAATATTACTCGAATATAGAAAAATATACGAGAATATACGATAATATTACTAGAATATAGGAGAATATACCAGAATATACCATAATATTACTCGAATATGGAAGAATATACGAGAATATACCATAATATTACTAGAATATAGAAGAATATCCCAGAATATACCATAATACTACTAGAATATAGAAGAATATACCAGAATATACCATAATATTACTAGAATATAGAAGAATATACCAGAATATACCATAATATTACTAGAATATAGAAGAATATACCAGAATATACCATAATATTACTAGAATATAGAAGAATATACGAGAATATACCTGAATATACTAGAATATACTAGAATATACCAGAATATACCATAATATTACTCGAATATGGAAGAATATACGAGAATATACCATAATATTACTAGAATATGGAAGAATATCCCAGAAAATACCATAATACTACTAGAATATAGAAGAATATACCAGAATATACCATAATATTACTAGAATACAGAAGAATATACCAGAATATACCATAACATTACTAGAATATAGCAGAATATTCCAGAATATACTTGAATATACCAGAATATACCATAATATTACTCGAATATGTAAGGATATACGAGAATATACCATAATATTACTAGAATGTAGAAGAATATACCAGAATATACCATAATATTACTAGAATATAGAAGAATATACCAGAATATACTATAATATAGCAGAATATACCAGAATATACCAGAATATACCATAATATTACTCGAATATAGAAGAATATACGAGAATATTCCAGAATATACTAGAATATAGCATAATATACTAGAATATACGAGAATATAGCTGAATATGCCAGAATATACCACAGTATTACTAGAATATACAAGAATATACGAGAATATACCTGAATATACTAGAATATAGCAGAATATGCCAGAATATACCATAATATTACTAGAATATAGAAGTATATACGAGAATATGCCTGAATATACTAGAATATACTAGAATATAGCAGAATATACCAGAATATACTTGAATATACCAGAATATACCAGAATATACCATAATATTACTAGAATATAGAAAAATATACCAGAATATACCATAATATTACTAGAATATAGAAGAATATACGAGAATATACCTGAATATACTAGAATATACTAGAATATGCCAGAATATACCAGAATATACCATAATATTACTCGAATATGGAAGAATATACGAGAATATACCATAATATTACTAGAATATAGAACAATATCCCAGAATATACCATAATATTACTAGAATATAAGAGAATATACCAGAATATACCATAATATTACTAGAATATAGAAGAATATACCAGAATATACTATAATATAGCAGAATATACCAGAATATGCCAGAATATACCATAATATTACTAGAATATACAAGAATATACGAGAATATACCTGAATATACTAGAATATAGCAGAATATGCCAGAATATACCATAATATTACTAGAATATAGAAGAATATACGAGAATATGCCCGAATATACTAGAATATACTAGAATATAGCAGAATATACCAGAATATACTTGAATATACCACAATATACCATAATATTACTCGAATATAGAAGAATATACGAGAATATACGATAATATTACTAGAATATAGGAGAATATACCAGAATATACCATAATATTACTCGAATATAGATGAACATACGAGAATATACCATAATATTACTAGAATATAGGAGAATATACCAGAATATACCATAATATTACTAGAATATAGAAGAATATTCGAGAATATACTAGAATATACCAGAATATACTTGAATATACCACAATATACCATAATATTACTCGAATATAGAAAAATATACGAGAATATACGATAATATTACTAGAATATAGGAGAATATACCAGAATATACCATAATATTACTCGAATATGGAAGAATATACGAGAATATACCATAATATTACTAGAATATAGAAGAATATCCCAGAATATACCATAATACTACTAGAATATAGAAGAATATACCAGAATATACCATAATATTACTAGAATATAGAAGAATATACCAGAATATACCATAATATTACTAGAATATAGAAGAATATACCAGAATATACCATAATATTACTAGAATATAGAAGAATATACGAGAATATACCTGAATATACTAGAATATACTAGAATATACCAGAATATACCATAATATTACTCGAATTATAGAAGAATATACGAGAATTTACCAAAATATACTAGAATATAGCAGAATATAATAGAATATACGTGAATATAGCAGAATATGCCAGAATATACCATAATATTACTAGAATATAGAAGAATATACGAGAATATACCAGAATATACTAGAATATACCAGAATATACTTGAATTTACCAGAATATACCACAATATTACTCGAATATAGAAGAATATACGAGAATATACGATAATATTACTAGAATATAGGAGAATATACCAGAATATACCATAATATTACTCGAATATGGAAGAATATACGAGAATATACCATAATATTACTAGAATATGGAAGAATATCCCAGAATATACCATAATACTACTAGAATATAGAAGAATATACCAGAATATACCATAATATTACTAGAATATAGAAGAATATACCAGAATATACCATAATATTACTAGAATATAGCAGAATATACCAGAATATACTTGAATATACCAGAATATACCATAATATTACTCGAATATGTAAGGATGTACGAGAATATACCATAATATTACTAGAATGTAGAAGAATATACCAGAATATACCATAATATTACTAGAATATAGAAGAATATACCAGAATATACCATAATATTACTAGAATATAGAAGAATATAGCATAATATACCATAATATTACTAGAATATAGAAGAATATACCAGAATATACCATAATATTACTAGAATATACTAGAATATACCAGAATATACCATAATATTACTCGAATATAGAAGAATATACGAGAATTTACCAAAATATACTAGAATATAGAGGAATATAATGGAATATACGTGAATATAGCAGAATATGCCAGAATATACCATAATATTACTAGAATATAGAAGAATATACGAGAATATACCAGAATATACTAGAATATACCAGAATATACTTGAATTTACCAGAATATACCACAATATTACTCGAATATAGAAGAATATACGAGAATATACGATAATATTACTAGAATATAGGAGAATATACCAGAATATACCATAATATTACTCGAATATGGAAGAATATACGAGAATATACCATAATATTACTAGAATATGGAAGAATATCCCAGAATATACCATAATACTACTAGAATATAGAAGAATATACCAGAATATACCATAATATTACTAGAATATAGAAGAATATACCAGAATATACCATAATATTACTAGAATATAGAAGAATATACCAGAATATACCATAATATTACTAGAATATAGAAGAATATACGAGAATATACCTGAATATACTAGAATATACTAGAATATACCAGAATATACCATAATATTACTCGAATATAGAAGAATATACGAGAATTTACCAAAATATACTAGAATATAGCAGAATATAATAGAATATACGTGAATATAGCAGAATATGCCAGAATATACCATAATATTACTAGAATATAGAAGAATATACGAGAATATACCAGAATATACTAGAATATACCAGAATATACTTGAATTTACCAGAATATACCACAATATTACTCGAATATAGAAGAATATACGAGAATATACGATAATATTACTAGAATATAGGAGAATATACCAGAATATACCATAATATTACTCGAATATGGAAGAATATACGAGAATATACCATAATATTACTAGAATATGGAAGAATATCCCAGAATATACCATAATACTACTAGAATATAGAAGAATATACCAGAATATACCATAATATTACTAGAATATAGAAGAATATACCAGAATATACCATAATATTACTAGAATATAGCAGAATATACCAGAATATACTTGAATATACCAGAATATACCATAATATTACTCGAATATGTAAGGATGTACGAGAATATACCATAATATTACTAGAATGTAGAAGAATATACCAGAATATACCATAATATTACTAGAATATAGAAGAATATACCAGAATATACCATAATATCACTAGAATATAGAAGAATATAGCATAATATACCATAATATTACTAGAATATAGAAGAATATACAGAATATACCATAATATTACTAGAATATACTAGAATATACCAGAATATACCATAATATTACTCGAATATAGAAGAATATACGAGAATTTACCAAAATATACTAGAATATAGAGGAATATAATGGAATATACGTGAATATAGCAGAATATGCCAGAATATACCATAATATTACTAGAATATAGAAGAATATACGAGAATATACCAGAATATACTAGAATATACCAGAATATACTTGAATTTACCAGAATATACCACAATATTACTCGAATATTGAAGAATATACGAGAATATACGATAATATTACTAGAATATAGGAGAATATACCAGAATATACCATAATATTACTCGAATATGGAAGAATATACGAGAATATACCATAATATTACTAGAATATGGAAGAATATCCCAGAATATACCATAATACTACTAGAATATAGAAGAATATACCAGAATATACCATAATATTACTAGAATATAGAAGAATATACCAGAATATACCATAATATTACTAGAATATAGCAGAATATACCAGAATATACTTGAATATACCAGAATATACCATAATATTACTCGAATATGTAAGGATGTACGAGAATATACCATAATATTACTAGAATGTAGAAGAATATACCAGAATATACCATAATATTACTAGAATATAGAAGAATATACCAGAATATACCATAATATTACTAGAATATAGAAGAATATAGCATAATATACCATAATATTACTAGAATATAGAAGAATATAGCAGAATATGCCAGAATATACGAGAATATACCATAATATTACTAGAATATGGAAGAATATCCCAGAAAATACCATAATACTACTAGAATATAGAAGAATATACCAGAATATACCATAATATTACTAGAATACAGAAGAATATACCAGAATATACCATAACATTACTAGAATATAGCAGAATATTCCAGAATATACTTGAATATACCAGAATATACCATAATATTACTCGAATATGTAAGGATATACGAGAATATACCATAATATTACTAGAATGTAGAAGAATATACCAGAATATACCATAATATTACTAGAATATAGAAGAATATACCAGAATATACTATAATATAGCAGAATATACCAGAATATACCAGAATATACCATAATATTACTCGAATATAGAAGAATATACGAGAATATACCAGAATATACTAGAATATAGCATAATATACTAGAATATACGAGAATATAGCTGAATATGCCAGAATATACCACAGTATTACTAGAATATACAAGAATATACGAGAATATACCTGAATATACTAGAATATAGCAGAATATGCCAGAATATACCATAATATTACTAGAATATAGAAGTATATACGAGAATATGCCTGAATATACTAGAATATACTAGAATATAGCAGAATATACCAGAATATACTTGAATATACCAGAATATACCAGAATATACCATAATATTACTAGAATATAGAAAAATATACCAGAATATACCATAATATTACTAGAATATAGAAGAATATACGAGAATATACCTGAATATACTAGAATATACTAGAATATGCCAGAATATACCAGAATATACCATAATATTACTCGAATATGGAAGAATATACGAGAATATACCATAATATTACTAGAATATAGAACAATATCCCAGAATATACCATAATATTACTAGAATATAAGAGAATATACCAGAATATACCATAATATTACTAGAATATAGAAGAATATACCAGAATATACTATAATATAGCAGAATATACCAGAATATGCCAGAATATACCATAATATTACTAGAATATACAAGAATATACGAGAATATACCTGAATATACTAGAATATAGCAGAATATGCCAGAATATACCATAATATTACTAGAATATAGAAGAATATACGAGAATATGCCCGAATATACTAGAATATACTAGAATATAGCAGAATATACCAGAATATACTTGAATATACCACAATATACCATAATATTACTCGAATATAGAAGAATATACGAGAATATACGATAATATTACTAGAATATAGGAGAATATACCAGAATATACCATAATATTACTCGAATATAGATGAACATACGAGAATATACCATAATATTACTAGAATATAGGAGAATATACCAGAATATACCATAATATTACTAGAATATAGAAGAATATTCGAGAATATACTAGAATATACCAGAATATACTTGAATATACCACAATATACCATAATATTACTCGAATATAGAAAAATATACGAGAATATACGATAATATTACTAGAATATAGGAGAATATACCAGAATATACCATAATATTACTCGAATATGGAAGAATATACGAGAATATACCATAATATTACTAGAATATAGAAGAATATCCAGAATATACCATAATACTACTAGAATATAGAAGAATATACCAGAATATACCATAATATTACTAGAATATAGAAGAATATACCAGAATATACCATAATATTACTAGAATATAGAAGAATATACCAGAATATACCATAATATTACTAGAATATAGAAGAAATATACGAGAATATACCTGAATATACTAGAATATACTAGAATATACCAGAATATACCATAATATTACTCGAATATGGAAGAATATACGAGAATATACCATAATATTACTAGAATATGGAAGAATATCCCAGAAAATACCATAATACTACTAGAATATAGAAGAATATACCAGAATATACCATAATATTACTAGAATACAGAAGAATATACCAGAATATACCATAACATTACTAGAATATAGCAGAATATTCCAGAATATACTTGAATATACCAGAATATACCATAATATTACTCGAATATGTAAGGATATACGAGAATATACCATAATATTACTAGAATGTAGAAGAATATACCAGAATATACCATAATATTACTAGAATATAGAAGAATATACCAGAATATACTATAATATAGCAGAATATACCAGAATATACCAGAATATACCATAATATTACTCGAATATAGAAGAATATACGAGAATATTCCAGAATATACTAGAATATAGCATAATATACTAGAATATACGAGAATATAGCTGAATATGCCAGAATATACCACAGTATTACTAGAATATACAAGAATATACGAGAATATACCTGAATATACTAGAATATAGCAGAATATGCCAGAATATACCATAATATTACTAGAATATAGAAGTATATACGAGAATATGCCTGAATATACTAGAATATACTAGAATATAGCAGAATATACCAGAATATACTTGAATATACCAGAATATACCAGAATATACCATAATATTACTAGAATATAGAAAAATATACCAGAATATACCATAATATTACTAGAATATAGAAGAATATACGAGAATATACCTGAATATACTAGAATATACTAGAATATGCCAGAATATACCAGAATATACCATAATATTACTCGAATATGGAAGAATATACGAGAATATACCATAATATTACTAGAATATAGAACAATATCCCAGAATATACCATAATATTACTAGAATATAAGAGAATATACCAGAATATACCATAATATTACTAGAATATAGAAGAATATACCAGAATATACTATAATATAGCAGAATATACCAGAATATGCCAGAATATACCATAATATTACTAGAATATACAAGAATATACGAGAATATACCTGAATATACTAGAATATAGCAGAATATGCCAGAATTATACCATAATATTACTAGAATATAGAAGAATATACGAGAATATGCCCGAATATACTAGAATATACTAGAATATAGCAGAATATACCAGAATATACTTGAATATACCACAATATACCATAATATTACTCGAATATAGAAGAATATACGAGAATATACGATAATATTACTAGAATATAGGAGAATATACCAGAATATACCATAATATTACTCGAATATAGATGAACATACGAGAATATACCATAATATTACTAGAATATAGGAGAATATACCAGAATATACCATAATATTACTAGAATATAGAAGAATATTCGAGAATATACTAGAATATACCAGAATATACTTGAATATACCACAATATACCATAATATTACTCGAATATAGAAAAATATACGAGAATATACGATAATATTACTAGAATATAGGAGAATATACAGAATATACCATAATATTACTCGAATATGGAAGAATATACGAGAATATACCATAATATTACTAGAATATAGAAGAATATCCCAGAATATACCATAATACTACTAGAATATAGAAGAATATACCAGAATATACCATAATATTACTAGAATATAGAAGAATATACCAGAATATACCATAATATTACTAGAATATAGAAGAATATACCAGAATATACCATAATATTACTAGAATATAGAAGAATATACGAGAATATACCTGAATATACTAGAATATACTAGAATATACCAGAATATACCATAATATTACTCGAATATAGAAGAATATACGAGAATTTACCAAATATACTAGAATATAGCAGAATATAATAGAATATACGTGAATATAGCAGAATATGCCAGAATATAGCCATAATATTACTAGAATATAGAAGAATATACGAGAATATACCAGAATATACTAGAATATACCAGAATATACTTGAATTTACCAGAATATACCACAATATTACTCGAATATAGAAGAATATACGAGAATATACGATAATATTACTAGAATATAGGAGAATATACCAGAATATACCATAATATTACTCGAATATGGAAGAATATACGAGAATATACCATAATATTACTAGAATATGGAAGAATATCCCAGAATATACCATAATACTACTAGAATATAGAAGAATATACCAGAATATACCATAATATTACTAGAATATAGAAGAATATACCAGAATATACCATAATATTACTAGAATATAGCAGAATATACCAGAATATACTTGAATATACCAGAATATACCATAATATTACTCGAATATGTAAGGATGTACGAGAATATACCATAATATTACTAGAATGTAGAAGAATATACCAGAATATACCATAATATTACTAGAATATAGAAGAATATACCAGAATATACCATAATATTACTAGAATATAGAAGAATATAGCATAATATACCATAATATTACTAGAATATAGAAGAATATACCAGAATATACCATAATATTACTAGAATATACTAGAATATACCAGAATATACCATAATATTACTCGAATATAGAAGAATATACGAGAATTTACCAAAATATACTAGAATATAGAGGAATATAATGGAATATACG